>NC_056726.1:1939141855-1939356855 GCF_019279795.1 Protopterus annectens
ATATGTACAGACAATAGACCACACACACACCATACAGCGCAGTCATCCAACAGTATAGCAATGTACTGGCAGATATGTCCGGACCACTGGTGTATGCATGCCTGGCCGTCCTGTGTTTCAGTGTGTGAGCATGCCCAGTATGACTGTTATGTATGTTGTCCACCGACATTACCGTCATACCGTCATGTGTGTGAGCATGCCAAGATTGGTCAACTGTATCACATGTGTCACATGTCCAGATAGTTAGTACTGTGTTGCTGACCTCTCTGTTCTACACAGACAGGTGTCATGCTGTGTCTGCAGGGAAGCTAATGGTCATGTGGCATTGGCAGTTGCTACATGTCTGCATAGCGTGGGGGGACATCCAACCACAACCACAGTCCTACACAGCACCGTGGGTGCCGAACTTGACTCTCACATGTGTAGGTTTGATGGGGGGCACAGCCAACAGTTGTACACATCTGCCGCTACTGTACTGGTATGCCGGGTACTCCATGTCAGTGTGTGGACCTACCTAAATTGCTGGTTGGAGGGATACCAGTGTACATCAGTTCCCAGCTTTAAATACCAGCACAGTGGTGTTGGATATCCTAGCTTACACAACCTATATCAAACTGCCTGGCCTGCTGTAGTCTGTGTGTGTCTTAAGGGGTTGGGGTCATTCATTGGGCATATCCATAGGCCATCGTATATCATTTGTCTGTATTGGTCCACATCTGTCCAGCTGCATGGAATGTGTGTGGGCTGTACAGACACACATGATGGTCAGCCCATAATCTGCAGTGGGTTAGGACACCCTGTGTACTACAGGCTACCATTGTGACCCCCGTATGTGCTACAGAGGTCATGGTGCCACTATGGACGTGTACTGTATGCTACCCTAACATTTGGCCACCGCAGTCACTTGTATGCTCACATACATACCATAGCAATGGGTAAATACACATTATAATACAACTGCCACTTTTTAGGTCAATAGACATACCCTGGGTGTGTTCTGGACTTGAGGACAGTGCTGGAGGGCTGCCTATGTCGGATGCACACAGGGCACCTCCTATACATGGCCGAGCACAGGTAGTGTCATGTTTGGCATCCATTGTACTGTGTGCGGGTCAGAGAGGGGAAATCCATGGGTACCTACTGTGTCAGTGCATATGCCTTGTGTTGCCTCTTTGCCAAGGGCAGGTCATACTGTGCACAGGCTTTCACTGACTGTGCCCTGCTCAGGTAGTTCCTTCACCAAGTCACACTGTGCCTGTACAGGCCTTGGCAGTGGTGTTGGGCTGTGTGGCCCTACCCCATGCTGTTCCTGCTGCAACTGTTACTGCAGGCTAAGATTGTGTAGCATAGCGAATACCATAACAACTTGTATGCATGTAGCTTGTGAATACTGCAGAGCTCCAACGGATGTGTCCGGATACCAGAACTGTGAACTGAGCATCCCAAACACATGCACAAGTATATGTCTTGCCTGTGCATCTGCCTCAGTATGGTGTGAGTGTTCATGTGTGTGTGCATTGCTGATGGGTGTCATCAGCCACGACACCAGTGTTTACCCAGCATCCCCCACTAGGAGACTGTAGGGGATGTCCATATTGGCATTGGTGTGCTACAGCTGTGTCAGAAGCCATATATCGGAATCATCATAGCTTCCAGTGCAGACAGCACACACATGCAATCTCATGCCCTGGCCATCGCATATGGCCTAGCTGTTGGATGGTATGCCCCTGCAGTGACTGTAGGCCCTACCCCACTCACCGGGTGGTGCTAAGATGTGTATGTGCGAGCAGGCTATAACACCCAGTACCCCAGGGTAGTCATTCATGTGGTTGAACAGATGCATATTGCTGTTCTACTAATCACGTGTGTTGAGGACATGTACGTGCTCACTAGCATGTGTTGACATGGCGTCTGTGAACTGGTGCAATACTCTGGATGCAGATGCCTGTGAGATACCCATGATATCCCCAGTTGTGCTGTGTGAGGTACCTGTGGCTAGTACACCTAGGCCAACACATACTGTAGTATCCACTGTGATGTGTTTCCCTTGGTGTGTTTGATGTGTCAGGTATGGCAGGCACAGGTCAACAAGCTGCTGTAGGAGGTCTCTGTCCACCCCATAGTGCTCCACCATCCCCAGCCCATGTAGTCCCTGGTAAATCACCCTGGGTCTATAAAGTCTTATGTCACCCCAGTAAGGGTAGTTCAGCAGCATACACATTCTCACTGCCCCAGCCTCCTGCACATGTTGGTATATGTTGCCTGCTGCAGCCCGTCTCATTTGGTTGGACTGTGTCATGAAATGTCTCCGCAGGTATACACCGGTGGTGTAGAGTGTGGACGAAACCTGTGTGTATGCTGCTTGCTCGCATTACCGTACTGTTCAGGTGTGGGCTGGCCATGTCATCTGCTGATTGTGCTGATCAACACCTGTTTGTGCAGCCTGTACACCCTGACTACCCCACCACTGCTGTCATCCCTCCCAATGACATCAAGCAGGTATAGACACACCCCTAGATTAGGTGTGTTAAGGCAGGAGTACTCCCGAGGCTTACAGTATGCCTGATCCCCCTCCCATGCTGTCAACTGTATTTGAGACCTGCACCCGGCTGACTACACACATACACTCCAGGGACCAGCTTCACACCCTGGTGATAAATGGGATACACTATTGTCAATCTCATCTGCATAGTATAGTCCTCTAATGAACAGTTATATGACCCATACCGAACCTCCAAATTAATAACCACTGCTCAGTGTCTCTCAGATCCGTATACAACTGGCAACAGGTGCCTTACTATCACCATATTCGATGTCCCATGGTCTTCGCAGCAACAAAATAACTGGTGTCTACACGACTACAACCCATGACCCTGCACACTACAGATGATGTGCATTACCACCATGCCATGGCAGATATACATAGATCACCGGTTATCATGTACAGATCATTCGGCACAAACATTTAATAGTGCTGATGTCCCCAGACATATATGTTCACATCTATGTCCACCTCTATATCGACATATATCATATATATTATTTGAATACATATATACATGGACATATATATATATATATATATATATATATATATATATATATATATATATATAGATATATATATATACATACTCACATATACATGTACACACATATGTAGATATGGCATTTATATCACAACAACGGACCACATGACAGCAATGCATTAGACAGGAATGAAAAGGAAACTACATGTGCGACCTGCATCATGTAGTGTTGTTACTATCAAGGCATATGTGTTTTGCTGCGTCACACGGGTCAGACCGTATCAAGGGTAAGAATAGGGCTACTGACAGTTACTCACCAGACCTATTGGCAAATGTGTGTTGACAACCCAGTGTCTTGGCAGAATATGCGGGCTGTGGACACTATATAGGTCAGCAACAAAACGCACCGAACACATCCCGCAGCTAGCCACCCACAGATGCCAACACATACGGTATAACTGCCAAACACACACACACCTGCCATGGGTTGGAATTGAGGACCTACCTGTCTAGTATACCACACTACAGCATTATGCAGTAACAGAATGTGCTATCGAGTTCCAGCATCACCGCACTCCCACAGGCATACATCTAGGTGGATGACATCATCCACAAAGGCAAAGATGCCGATGGGGAATGTATGGGCAGTGAGCCATCTAAAAGCATCACTCTGTCCCCAGGCAGCTGGAAACACACACACACACAGACTTGGCAGGGCTGGGAGTCAAACATACACCTAACTACCTTATCATACTACAGCATTATGCAGTTACAGAACACGCTATCGAGATTACTGGAACACAGCACTCCCAGAGGCATACTTCTAGGTGGATGACATCATCTGTAAAGGCAAAGATGCTGATAGGGAATGTATGGTGAGTGAGCCATCTAAAAGCATCACTCTGTCCCCAGGCAGCTGGAAACACACACACACACACTTGGCAGGGCTGGCAGTCAAACATACACCTAACTACCTTATCACACTACAGCATTACGCAGTTACAGAACACGCTACCGAGACTAATGGAACACAGCACTCCCAGAGGCATACTTCTAGATGGATGACATAATCCGCAAAGGCAAAGAAGCCGATAGGGAATGTATGGGGAGTGAGCCATCTAAAAGCATTACTCTGTCCCCAGGCAGCTGGAAACACACACACACACACACACACACACACACACACACACACACACACACACACACACACACACACACATATACACACACTTGGTAGGGCTGGGAGTGGAACATACACCTAACTACCTTATCACACTACAGCATTATGCAGTTACAGAACACGCTACCAAGATTACTGGAACACAGCTCTCCCGGAGGCATACTTCTAGGTGGATGACATCATCTGCAAAGGCAAAGATGCCGATAGGGAATGTATGGGGAGTGAGCCGTCTAAAAGCATTACTCTGTCCCCAGGCAGCTGGAAACACACACGCACACACACACACACACACACACACACACACACACACACACACACACACACACATTTGGCAGGGCTGGGAGTCCAACATACATCTAACTACCTTATCGCACTACAGCATTACTCAGTTACAGAATGCGCCACTGAGATTACTGAAACACAGCATTCCCAGAGGCATACTTCTGGGTGGATGACATCATCCGCAAAGGCAAAGACACCGATAGAGAATGTATAGAGAGTGAGCAGTCTAAAAGCATATTACTGCCCCAAGGTATACATAGACAAACACACGGCAGTGGTGTGAGTGGGACAACTGCCTATCTACCGAGCACTATTACAACACTACATAGATACGAGACGCGTCACAGACAGTACACCCTTCAAGACAGTCAACCAGTGTGTTCAATGTAGGAATCCATCCTGACGTGGGGTATGGACATCTGTTGCCTGGATGACAACCATCACTATACAGGATGTTAATGGCCATGCCTATACACAGAGGCACATCACCGACACAAGGTGTCACTGGGCATGCTCACACACTTAGTATCACACACCCATTTGGAATGTACTGTATGCCATTCTATACCACGGCATACTGGACATTCTCACACACTTAGTAGAAGCGCAGGGCTGTCTTCCATGCACATGGATTCTAAACATGGAAGGGCACAGTTTGGAATGTACTGTGTGTCCATCTACACAACGGCATGCTGGGCATGCTCACAAACTAAGTTGTAACAAAGGGCTGTCTTGCATGCACACGGATTCTAAACACAGAAGGGCACATAAACACGGAAGGGCACAGTATGGTGTTACTGTCCCTATGTACATGAAGGCCACTCACATGTACAGTACTGACCAGTACACACTCAAGAGCCTTCACAGATGTCTCAGGTGCAGATCACAGAGGTAAATGCCGCATTCTACTATGTAGCCCTCAGACATCACCATGTCTTTGGACCAGCAACACACATCCATACGTTACCAAAACACCATGTGACTCATGACCAGTGGACTGTACATAGGTCTACAGCAACTGTGCAGACTACACATGTACTGACAGGGTTCCATCATGTGTTATGCAATGCAATGATACCACTGTTCATAACCACATCGGCTCTACACATAACAGGGGCCCTGGGTCTTACACATCTGTAACAGATGACCGTCACTGTACACCAAAGAACACACATGTTTGGATACGATATACATGTAATCACAATGGATATGTACATGGACCACACACACACTCAACACATATGCACATAGCATAGCTTTTGCTGTCCTCCGTGCAGACAAGTGGCTACAGCAATCACACGCATACATATGGAAGGTAGGTCCATGGCTGTTGAATGCTAACAGTACATAAGGTAGCAATGTTGACTGAGGTAACATTCCCTCTGTACTAGTTACCCATGACAACCATCATATCATACAACAGTCCATGTGTTATGTATGTCATCACACATGTCCACCAATTGCAATGCATACAAACATGGCTACATGACAGGCATGTAGGACCAACACACATGTACATGTAGTGGTGTGCATGCAGCTACCATGCATGTGCAGTAGCTGATGTATGTAATTCATTTGTGCCTAACTACAACATGCAGTTGCAATGCAGCACCATCATTGACACCTGTATATGGTGACATACTGACAGTACGGTAGGATGTACATCAGGTATGGATGGATGTGTGTATATAAAGTGGTGATCCATCTTTGCAGATGGATGTTTGCCGGAGACGGCTCACAGGTGTGTTACAAGCCATCCTACCATTACATGTGCAAACAGTACTCTAAGTTACTGTTACTTGACGGTGAAGACATACAACCTACAGAGTGACCAGGGTGTTACTGACTGTAAGTCACTTGACACCTGTAACACTTACATCCTCCCATGTGCATATAGCAGCACAATTGCTGAAGGTAGCATTGGTACACATAATGCGGCCAATACTGCTGAATGTCTGTCAGACGTATCATCATATAGCAGGTGTATCATTCACAGTACTGCCATGTGTGTTTGCTTGTGTGACCATATATGCCACATATGGTGGGAATACATCCCAATTGTTACACACACCTGTACACTGTTGTAGAGATCTGTACATACTGCAGTGTGGAAAGCATGACGTAGGCAGGGGTGTTGTGTGTATCACACACATGTCAGCTATCTGTATGTGAATGATATTTGTGGAGTAGAGATCTGTATGTACTGCAGTGTGGGAAGCATGACGTAGGCAGGGGTGGTGTGTATATCACACACATGTCAGGTATCTGTATGTGAATGACATTTGTGGACTCCACAGTGTGTGTGTGTGTGTGTGTGTGTGTGTGTGTGTGTGTGTGTGTGTGTGTGTGTGTGTGTGTGTGTGTATATGGCTGCCTGGTGCATGGAGTGAGGGTGTATGCTACCATACAGAACAGACAGGATCCCTAACCCCTCATGGTGATGCAGTCTACTACCCTGTTGATGCCATCGGTCTCAGCCTTACTGGCTACCTGTACATATTCATTCTCTGTGTCACATCGTGTGGGTGCACAGTACTGTGAGGGTGATTATCACATAGGCAGGGGTCCTCACCTCAACACTATTGAGTGTGCGTTATAGTGTTGTTGACCCCGTGAGTGTGGGCATGTTATTGTGTGTTTCAGTGTATGCCTGAGTGTGTTCTCATCCTGTAATGTGACAGGGTATTACTGCTACACAGTGAGGCCTCATGCTATCAAGTGGTCTCTAACATTATCATCGGCCAGACCGCTGCGTAAACCCCCTGCACCATGTCAACATACCTGTGATGTGACCTGGTGAGGATGTCACGTCTCTAGCCACTGTAGCCTTTTAAACAGCCCACATGCTTCTGGATCAGTAGATGTGTGGACATCGGTGGAATGGTAGCCTAACAGTGAGGCTGAGGCTACGTATAGCATGCTGGTATTGCTATACATGCCTGTGAGTACTCCACATTTACACATGTGAAACTGAAAACACTGCTACTTATTGGCACATGCAAGTAGACCTTAAGGGGGGAAGCAGGGCATCATTACCAACATGCTGTTACTGTTATTACCAAGACACATACTGTGAACATACAAGAATGCACTCCAACTGCAAACACTGTAACATAATGGCACATGCAATTGGACCTTAAGGAGGGAAGCAGGGCATAATTACCAACATGCTGTTACCATTGTTACCAAGACACATACTGTGAACATATAATAATGCATTATAAACCTTACTACATGGTATGTCTGGTGCGTGTCAACAGTACACAACTAATGTAATATACACTTATCTCATTATTCTGTTCACCCTGTGCATCAGACCATATGAGCATGTCCCTGCACTGATGGTGTGGATGACAGGGATGTGGCACAGGCATCATCATATGCACAGGGTGATAATGTTTGCCAGGGGCATAGGCTTCACCAGTGGATGACATCATGTGTGTCGGTAAGGTCCGGTGATCTCAATGGACATGTGTGGTCGATATGCATGTGGGTGTTGCGGTGCCCTACAGATGTTTCTGCTGTGTGCGTGTATGTGTGCACACAGTTCTGCCTTTTGTCTGTCCTACACAGGGGTATTATTGACAGCTCCAGATTGTACAGACCAGGATGTACAGCTCACTGTGTCCAGCCACAGCCACGTGACCTGTGCCTGCCAGGGGTTGCACGGGCACTACCAAGCGGAGGTACAGATTGTCTACTGTCTGATGACACATGTCCACTGGAACCATGGCCCCTCTAGGAATGTCCAGGGCCACGTCCCCATGGCCTGCTGTGTCCTGGTGTGAACAGCGCAGCACCAGCTGCACTGCTACTGCTACCGGCACTATGGGAGTGGGCATGTGAGGTGGCTCATTCACACTGACCTGCACTAGGTGGTGTAGCTGGCCTACGTCCACTTGACCTATGCCTCACTCCTACCAGATGTTCCAGCACAGACAGCTCACGCTCGCGGATTCCATGCCACTGTCAAGGATTCCAACCATGTCACCCAATCACCTGTCTAGAACATCAGCAATCTGCTGTTGAGCATTTGCCAATGCCTGGATGTTGTCGTTTAGAGTAATGATAGCAGCCCTCTGAAGCCTCTGCCCTTCACTGTTCTGCCATTCAGCATGTGCCTGTGCCGCCATTACAGTCTGGAACATGTGTCTGGTGACACCAGCTGCTGCGCTCTGTCCTGCAGGTGCAGGTCTGCCAGAGGTCCTCCTACGAGCATCACTGGCCACATGCCTGTGTGGCACATCTGCAGTCATTACACTGACACCATGGTGTGGAGACACATCTTCAGTGGCCACCACACGTTCCTGTTCCGAGCTAACAAATGCTGACTGTCCTTCCTCTATGGCCACTGGTGAAGGAGTATGTGTTGGCATGAGAACTGTGTGTGCGGAAGAGGGGGGCATAGTTGGGATGGCAACCACTGGCACAGATTTAGCCTCTGACAACCCTGCCTGTACCTCATGCATATGTTCATCACTGCTAGTATCTGTGGGGACACTAACATCAGATGGACCGCAGGAGGGTAACACACCTTCATCACCTGTGAATGCAAAGAAAGACTCTACATTACAATAGACACACAGACACACAGACACACCATGCATGTGATTTGACAGATGGCATGCAGCATGCATATGATACTGCAGACAGCATGCAGCTCAGACATTAATAGTGGTAGTTAGCATACCTCCCTGGGTTGCACACAACAGCAAGCAGGTGTCATATCAGTAGCAGACAGCATGCAGCATGCATGTGATACAGCAGACGGCATGCAGCTCAGACATTAATAGTGGTAGTTAGCATACCTCCCTGGGTTGCACACAACAGCAAGCAGGTGTCACATCAGTAGCCATGCAGTTCACACAATCATGGTAGTAAGCATGCATCCCTGTGATACACCATGTGGACTAGCACAGGTTAACAGTACACATGGCTGAAGTGACTTTGACATGTAATCTGCTGATGTGTGCATTGACATGCATACATGTCTGACACAATGGTGTCCTGACACATGTACAGAGTTGTAATGGGTATCACATTGCAGTGTTGTCTGTATGTCCTACAGATAGAATGCACTTTTAGCAAATGTGCATGAGCATTGAAGGGTAGTGTGAGGTATCTACATTGTTTTACAGTGTGAAGTACACTGTGCCATTGCATGGCATTATGAGGCATGTATAGTGCTATACAGTGTGTAATATGCACACAGTACATAGCCATAACTGTGTGCATACACATTACATAACTGTGGATTGTGACCCACGTCGCTTTGGTGTATACACACCAAACCATGCTGTGTCATGTGACATGACACTGGAAGACCTACTGATGACACCCCTGCACAACTACTACAAAGTCTTAGCTGCCTGGCAACCATGTCCACACATGGCAGACTTGTCAATACACCATGTCCCACATGACATTAATGTACCACACACGAGGTGCATGGCTGACAGTGATGTCCTACAGCAGCAAGGGAAATATACGGTATCTATGGCCTGATGTGGTGTTAATGTCTGTGGAAGCTGTACAGGTGACTGCTGTCATGCTATGACACAGTCATGATGTTCCACACATCTTATATGGTTGAATTAAGTGACACCTCCAATAGCTGTGCACAGGCGTTTAGGATGTCCAGTGTTCCACATCAACTATATAATCAATCAACTAAGGCTATAGTT
Organism: Protopterus annectens; assembly: GCF_019279795.1. Lineage (NCBI taxonomy): Eukaryota > Metazoa > Chordata > Ceratodontiformes > Protopteridae > Protopterus > Protopterus annectens. The sequence goes on from NC_056726.1 coordinate 1,939,152,031, forward strand.
GGACCATGTGTGGACAATGTGCAGCAGGGTGTATACACATCACAACTACTGTGTGACTACATGTGTCTGGCCATCCTCCATGGCCATGTGTGAACATGTGTTGGCCAAATGTTTGTGATGGCCATCTATCTCACATGTCTGTGTTGTCCCATATGACATACACCCATATATGTCAGATATGTCACTGTCCACAGGGCTATGCAGACAACGGGTTGCATGTTTGGTATGTGGGATATGTACTATCGGATAGTGAGACAATATTACAGCCGGAACACTACATGTCTGGGACATGTCAGATGGCACATCACAATGTGTGCACCCATTGCAGGGGCATATTACACAATGGTGACTCCTGTGGGCTGCCCATATCCCAGCTCACTGTGTGGTACTGTTTGCGTACCACTCATGTGTTGTTCCAATGTATAGTACATATGCCTACATTGAACACCTCCACCATTGTATACACAGCTGTCCACACATCCAGCAATGACAGGTACTGTGGTTTCATGTTGGTGTTTCATTTAGTTTGTATATATTGCACATGGGTAGCCAGCATGAATGATGACAGATGCGACCTGTATATCATGACTGGACCATACATTATGTGTACATGTGTTAACTGGCCACATGGTGTATAGATATATGCATTAACATGCCTGATACTGATCACTGTCTCACCTGCAATGGACTGATGTCTGTGCGGCATGCCAGAGGTACATGTATAGGGGTGACACAGCAGTTTGAACATTATCCATGACTGTATGACAGCCACAGGGTGCACTGTGCATGTTAACACATTCGTCTGTACAATAGCATATAGTATGTACATGTGTGCATACACAGGGTAGCATACTGTAGTATGTGGCATGTGTGTAAACATACCTTGCATATGATGTTACATTACATATTGTACAGTGACACATGCAACTAAATGGGATATAATAGTCATATGTGCAGTAGTGACTTACCAGGCAACTCCAGGCTCATTGTTTGGGAGACACCCACCTCCACCATGGCAGCTAGTGTTTGTGGATGCTGTTCTGAGGGTGTCCCCAGGCTGGCCAGTAGTTCCTCGGTGTGTGTGAGTGGGGGCTGGGTTGGTGGGCCACCACCTGTTCCACCTTGTTCCCTGGCGATTGCATTGGCATGTTGTTTCGCATGTCGTATCAGGTCCATGCAGTGTCTGTGCACCTGCTGGTAGGTGCGGTTATGGCCACCCACATCATTAACCCTCCTGCAAAGGTCCTGCCACAGGTCATCACACTGCTGGGCAAGCTGTGGCACATGGCTGAATAACACCTCGTAGTTCTCATGGAGGTACGGGATGAGGGTATCATCCTTCTGGCATCTATACACTGGCAGGCGTGAATGAGGCATTATCTGGAAGACATAATGATGGAGACAGGTCACAGTATTACAGAGATGTACAGAGATACAGCTGCACATACATTTGTATTAAATCTAGTACATCTGAACAGTTATCTTTGCAAATCGTCATGACACTGACATGACTGCCATGTTTGTGTCACACACATGTAACACCCGTTATGCATTGGATATCATCACCATATATGTGTGTCACCTCATTACATTGCTCATACTCCATGCGAATGCTGTCCTGATGTGGGCATATCTGTTTGCCTGTACTGGTGTTCTTACCTATCAGCACATGCCTGGATGTGTCCATAGTAATGCTGTTGACCTTGATGCTGTGTATATGTCACATATCAACACATACACTGCCTTAATGGACATGAGCAGTGATAATGCACACATACACATGGAAACCTTTACATGCATGTGTTTTGCCATATACATCTACACGGCACTGTACAGCAGTTCAACATCCTGCCACATATCGCCTGTGTTGCACATGTGATAGACATGGGACAATGGCTAGCTGGACATCATTCGCAGGGATGGTTATCAACTATGGCATGTACCCGCAAGGTTTTCTAGCTGAATCTGACAGCCATTTTGCCACCGCGAGGTGCATCAGTGCCACATTACTGATCCAGACAGTTAATAATGCATCTACCATGTGGTCATCGCATCATGTATGACAGAGATGACATGTGCAGCTTTGATGGACAGGGTTGCATGGTATGGCAGGAGTATGTAACATGTATGGCACAGGGATCTATCCAGCATGTGGTGATCCTTGTAGTAGGACGGTTGCTGTCCATGCCATATGTCTTTCGGATCAGGATACGTATGTGTAGCATGTTCAACATCACAGTGTAGCACATGTCTTTATGCAAGGTAGCCAGCATGCTGCATAGTGGAGGTGAGGATTGTGAAGGCTGGTATCGCCGATCCACGCATGGCCAATACCCCATAAAGGTGATATGTGATCCGATATTGGTCACCCGAGGGCTGAGTATGCCTGTGCAATGATCTCCATGCTCATGGATGGCACCCTGTCATGACATGGGTGCCTCGTATGACTACCTAATAGGCCTGGGAATGTCACCAAATCAGAGAGATGAACTGCATAGCACCATCCCGTACACAGTGTCCATAATGTTGACCACTGCGTAGGTGGTAGTTAATGGGTACAGGGTTATTCACCTAGCGGTGACAATGCTATTATCAGCTGTCAGATTGTCCACATATGTCACACACCTCACCCACAAAGCCCATTCTGTATGTTGCCCACAACACTGAGACAGCTATTGCTCCTAGGTCATGGACATTCACATCCTGACATACACAAATGCCCCCCATTTGTCTGTGTGGTATGGGCTACACTGAGGGGGGAGTACACAACATTAACCCTGTTTTACGGTAGCTCCCACTGGTGTGATATGCACATGTCACTCAGACACCTTTTTGTAGTGTTGCTTCTGTCAACAAGCCACTGGTAGAGCACTCCTGTGACAAACAAAGGTACATCTAGTATACTCAGTGTAGCTGGAACACGGTATGGGTGATGATGCCCTATGACCTGTCACAGGTATGCTATGCATTGTGAAAATATTCCATACTGTTATCTACTTCTGTACTGCTAACATCTACGTTGATAAAGGTTCATAGACTTGCACACCATACTCAGCAGGGTAATAGTGCAGTGCCTCCAATTATGACTGCCATCTCCACTTGTGGGTTGCAGTGGGTTGATATTATCCAACACCCTATCTGTATTGCATATTCATGCTCAGCACTTGTTCAGAACATGTGAGAACTTCATGAGCTACTGATTACTATAGCACCCATTCCAACTCATGTCTTACAAGTACACTGTCTGTCCTTACATCTCAGTGCACTTGTAACTCATGTCTTACAAGTACACTGTCTGTCCTTTCCAGCTTGCTTACAGTACAACAGCTGTTGTATACACGTAACTCACATATCTTGTGAGACATGGTTGAATATACAGGCATGTCCAAGTGTCACGTACCAGTGCTATTGCCTGTCTATATGATGAATATGGCAAACATGTGGCAATAGAGCAATTGTCTCATGTACACAGTCAATGCTCACCTCCCAACATACAACACTACAGCCTGTGGGAGATGCACATATGTGACCATGCTGGGGGTAATGCTCTCACCAACCCAGACTGGACCTGACATTCATGTGGGGATGTTTAAAATTTGCAACACACCCCACTTATCACATAGTCTCACTAGATCTCCACCACCACAGGCCACACATAGTATGAGTATGACATTTGCAGAACCTCTCCATACTCTGTGTAGGCACCAGAGGCAGCCCCCATTACCAAACACAACAACAATTACTTATAGCCCACAGACTCATGTGTGCCCATCAACTACAGCCAATAGGGTGTTATAACATACCCAACATACCGGTCATAGGTGACTCTGTAGGTGGTCACACTGATACACCAGGGATCACTGCAGTGGCCATTCTGTATGGAGGTGCAGGTAACACATGGCTCTGCTGTTCAGACAGGACACTACCTTAGAGAGGTGCCACCAGTGTAAACACTATAGTTGGGCTTACACATAGACTTGCCAGACAGCATTGTACCTCACTATGTACCTGTGAAGCTGTTACATGTCCTTTGTGCATGGTTAATTGAGTTGCTCTTCCATTTCAATTAGCTATCATGCTGTTACAGTGTCCCGTGACTACAAGCCATATGTATCCTGTTATTGTGTATCGTACATGCCAATTGATTATACCTTTTGTTTGCATGATATAACAGTTGTGCTGTGTAGAATATCTGACATATCTACCTACAATACTGTACATTACACAAACTTTACACATTATCCCATAATGCAAAACATACTTGCACAGCAGGACCACCTTAGGCATGTTATTGTTGGTATATGCCCATACACATGCCTACTGTGACGGTATATCAACATATACTATCCCCTCCTATGGCACGTACTTGTTGGACATACCCTACCACTGACGGCGGGTGGTGTGGAATTGTTCTGTTTGAAGCCCTCATGTAACATCCCTTGTGGTGTATGTGATGTTTACCTTGTGGCCCACAGCAGGACACACAATTTCTACAAGCATTGCTATGCTCAACAAGACATCACTACAGAATACCTTTTCCCACTTTATGCATTGCATACACTTTTATTTAATACAAAACAGGCTCTACGTACACTAACATACTGAGTGTTCTACATACCTTGTTAGCATTCCGAATCTTCGTAAATATCTCTCTTACACCTTTACTGTTTAAACGGTTCTATGGTATGAGCATGCGGTTTGAATGTATGGCAAGTAATCCTTATATACGTCGATACCTGTAACATGTGGTTTCCTGCCGCCAATTGGTGTTCCTGAGTAAATTATTACATGCACATCAGCTGTGCAGCTACTCCATTCACCAATTACGTGGCAACAGTGGGGTATAATTTAATTCTACACTTGGGCATTACCCTTTTGCTCTACCTTCGGGGAGACGGCCTCTATGTGTTTTGTTGTGAGGAATTGCAACTGCTATTTGTAGAGACATGGATATTTTGAATTCAAGTCCCCCGTGGATTGTGTGTGATGGCTAGAGTATGTGGTTCTACATGTGAGTGTACCTGTCATCTCAACCATCTAATAAGGGACTATTGCAAACAAATCCTGTAACATTGCCGTCTGTTCCATTATACAGCAGCTACAATTTCACTTGGCACCTTTACAAATGTGTCTCTCACAAGGTATATTAATGGTTCTGCAAATGTAATTGAGTGAGTGGATGTTTGTGATGTTATTACAGTCTGTATTGCAATTGTTTCAGGTGTGGGGGAGATGTAGGTGGGTGTACATAGCATATACAGGTTTGTGGGGACTGCATTCCTACATATTCCATATATGTGTGTGGGCGCCTTCCCTAATTGAAGACCTATCACTTAGTAGACTGAACTATGGTTGTTACGAGCTTATATATTGAGCCATTGTTAATTGGTTTCTATATAGTATGCAGGTGAGGTTGATACTTCCATACCTCCAGAAATACAGCGATATGTAAAGGAATGTTACTAAATGACAGCTGTCTCATGTATTTTTGACACAGATATTTGCACTCATTGCAGTTGTGTTGGTGACTGAGCCGTTTTGGCATGGGTTGCCACCTTTTCAAATGGCCATAGTGGGACATTTGCAGGACACACATCGGTGTTTACAGGCCGACACATACCCACGTTCATTACACAGGATAGAACATACTTTTTATCTTGAATACATACTTATTCTTGTAGCACTTTAGCTACTTATCATGTTTCATGTAACGTTTACGTTTTGTAGATACAGGCATAACTATTTAATGCAATTGTTACATAATATATGGGACATAATTGTGTCCTACAATCTTGGACATTTGCCTTTTCTGTCAGCACACAACTGCCCAGGGAGGGGCTGTCCCTCTCAAAGTGGGACAGGTGGTACTGTATGCCTTCGGCCAACTATGACCACATCTACCGTTCTGCTCTACCTCCGAGTTAGCACAAACAGACACACGATGCAAACACACACACACACACACACACACACACACACACACACACACACACACACACACACACACACACACACACACACATTACAGTCCCACGGAAATGCACATGGCACCCTCAACACACACATACACAGACTACAGCAATTACGAACACAGCTGAACACAGTACCTACGTGGACTGCAACACCGGCAGCAATAACTAAATGTCCCTTAATACTGCATTAATATTACACGCGGTTCCAGTGTCCCGGTATTGTGTTCTTTTGGTCTTTAAGCCTCGTGATTATGCGTGTCGGTTTGTGACACATTCCATAGTTGGCAGTATCCTATTTATTTCTACCTCCATGGTTGTGTACATGTCGTTGACCTATCTATATATTTGCAGATATAGGTGAATCCATATATATCAACATATATCTCTCTATCTCCCTTTCTATCTGTATTTTATATATATATATATATATATATATATATATATATATATATGTATATATATGTATATATATATATATATATATATATATATATATATATATATATATATATATATATATATATATGTTAGAGAGAAAGTGAGGGGGAGAATACACCTTTCATTGTGTACATGTCGGTGTGTACTGTTTCCTGGACTCCACACGTTTGTGTTTGAACCTGTCACATTACACACCTGCCATTGGTATATCTTGGGTAGTTTAGTGTTAGGTGCTTGTGTACATGATTGCATGTTCTACTCCTGGCAGTGGTCGTTTAGTACAGGGGTGAATAATGCTAGTTTCACCTGTTCTGGACATCACTGACCGTGATCTGTGCGAAATTCAGAGAAGCTTAGCCCTGTTTCGCGCATATCCGTATGGTCATGTTTAAATGACGCTTACCAGCACTGGGCAACGTATATTCCCACTAACATGTGCTAAACCTGATCTGATGACCTGCATCCACCATCCATTATTCGTTCCTTCGGGATTACGTAGCGTCCCTTGCAGGATGTGGTACCAGGAACATGCACGACAGTCAGTGCATTTACCACTTGGGCATCTGGGATTTGTACACGTGTTATGGCGTTTTGTATATGGACTGTACTATGGCTGTTACTCCGTACTGCAATCAAATGGGTAACTCAGTTAGTTTACATATGGATGAGACCTATTAATGGTATGTCCGAGTGATGTTTAATGGATGTGCCCCAGCATTGGGAATGTATGTCACAGTGAGCCACACACTATAATGTGCTACACCTTCACACAACCACAGGTGGAGCATGCTGGGGTGATAGATACCTGTCATGGGTACACCCCATGCTTTGCCACTACATCCATGATTACATTGTATGGAGTCCCTCATTTACATACCAGGGAATCCATGCAGAGTGTGTGGGGAACAGTGATTACACACATGGATCCCGCAATTGGCTCTGCTGCACTGAGGGTCAGTTGGTTACTCGATGTGGTGGTGACAACAGACACTGTTTGCCTCGATTGATGAATGGCCTCTAACAATTGGGCGTGTACCTACCGATGTACCTAATAACCTATACATACAGTACCAACATATGCTGATAGGTGCGTGTACTGTTCAGGTGATGACATTTCTTGTTCCAATAGCTGTTGTGTGTGCAATGGTTGAGGGCTGCCTATGTAGGATTCACACAGTAGGCCACCTATACATTACAATTTACAGGTGGTCTTGTGTGTGTGCCATCCATTTGACTGTGTGTGCAGGTGGAGAGGTGTGTCAGTCCGTAGGGGCCTACACTGTCAGAGTATGTGCTACACATTCCCTCTTTGCCAAGGTGTAGGCATATTGAGCATGCCTCCTTCTGCCTACTGGGGCTGGCACAGGGTGTTCGTGTTCTGAACCCCTCTGTGCCTGTGATGGCCTTGGCAATTGCGGTGGGCTGTGAGGGCCTTCACCATTATGTCCCTGCTGCAGCTGTTTCCGCAGGATCATATTATGTAGCATGGCACATACTATGAAGATGTGAGCACTCGTGCCTGGAGAGTACTGCAAGGCTCCACCAGATATGTCCAAGCAATGGAACCATGATTTCAGCATCCCGAACACACGCTCTATGATGATTCTGGTTTGTGCGTGTGCCTCATTATGGCATTCTTGCATGGGTGTGTGTGCATTTCTGATGGGAGTCATCATCCATGGCTCCAGTGCATAGCCAGTATCCCCCACAAGGTGGCCATGTGGGATGTCCCCCCTTACAAATAACTGATACAGCTGTGAGGCATGCCAGATGTGGGAGTCATGGTAGCTTCCAGGGCTGCCAGCACACACATCCATGATAATGCCCTGGGCATTGCACATGACCTGGCAGTTTATGGAGTGGTATCCCTTGCGGTTTATGTAGCACCTACCATGCTCACCGGGTGGTGACTTGATATGTATGTGCGTGCAGTCTATCACACCCAGTACCTCCGAGTAGTGTGCTACATGGTGGAAGAGACTCATATTGCTGGCGAACTCCTCCTGAGTTCGGGGGAAGTATATATGCTCATTGACATGTGGTAACATGGCATCCAGGAACTGGTGTAGTGTTGTATGCTGATGCCTGTGAGATGCCCATTATATCTCCAGTTGGCCTTTGAAAGGTACCTATGGCTAGTATTCACAAGCTTACACATACCTTCATGCCCACTGGGATGGGTTCCCCTCTGTTGTTTCTGGATCTCAGGCGTGGCCGGCACAGCTCAACTATTTGCTGTAAGATGCCCCTGTCCACCCTGTAACGCTCTACTATCTCCAGATCATTTAGCCCTTGGTAGATTACCCTTGGTCTGAACACTCTTCTCCTCCTCCAGGGCCTGCGGTGGTTGTCAGCATCATCCTCCACAACACCTTCAGTCACTAACACATGGTGATGAATCACAGCTATGGCAGCTCCCAACATGTACATTGTAAAAGTTCCCCATATGTTTACACCTATGGTGCAGTGTCTGGGAATACACAGGTGTGCGTGAGGTGCTTTCACACTTTATACTATTGTGCTGTGAACACTGATGATGTCATAGGGTGTGTATGTACGATCGTAGCTACAGGGTATCTTATGTGTTTTACGACAGGAACTACTATTGTGGTGCCTTTGGTGTTGAATTACATTTGGCTGCCGTGGATTACCTCTTGCCCTTCCCTTTACATTTCTTCACATTTCACCTCTCATTTTCTGGCATGCATCCAGCAGCCTGCTTTCATTTGTACTTTCCTAAACCTCGCTTATCTTGTGTAATGTGTTCTGTGGCCGGTCTACTGCAGGTTTGCTTTGCTCTGCTATGACAGTTCTCTTTTCTTTGCAATCCGACACCTCCCCTATCCTGTTTTGCAGGTTTCTGTGAGCAGACTTGTCAGCTGCCGTCGATTGCCCGCTGTGAGTTAATAGGTGTTAATTGCTCAGTTGTACTCCAATTACCCTACTGCGGCATTTCCTTATTTTCTTCCCCTGAGCTTCCTGTTTGAGCTATCGTGCATGGCACGTACGTCCACTTACCGGGTTTCGGGCATGTTTTCATTCCTGTACACATGCGCTTTCAGGCACCATATGTGCTCGCAGCTAAATGATGCTATACCTACCTCCCCACCCCTGTCCTGCAGCTTTGCTTTGCAACAGCCAGGCCAGATTTGCATTACTGCAATGTGCTTACAGCTACAGTGGCACACCCCACTGCTGATGTCATATATACCTGTAAACCACTCCTTGGTGTTGTAGCGCTGCGCCGTATGGTACATTCCTAGTCCGGCGGGACGTTTGCGATTCACTATTACCTGCCTCATTTGCATGGCATTGGCTACTAATTCCTAGTTACCGTGCCGAACACTGTCACAGACCCGTAGCGACCCTTGAAGTTCGGTTGTGGTGTACCGTGCATACCATTGAGTATTATGGTGAAATCATGATTTGTATTACTTGCGATTTTATGACATTTGTATATATTTTCTTTGTGTTCCCATTTGCGCACACATGCCCTGCGGTTGCACTTTGCGTTACTGTGGACATGACATTAAATGTTGTTTTTTAGGTGTTGTGCATTTTTTCTTATGCCATTGGCTGTATATTTAGCCATTGGCATATGTTAACTTTGTAATACATGAGTCTGGTCCACTTTCATATCTCCGATGTTCTGTTTGGAAAAATGTAAACCGTGTTTTTTGGTTTACATTTCTGTGGGCTTATGCTATGCCTGCACCACTTCTTGAATAGCTATGTACCTTTATTTGCATGGTGTGGCACTGTGCATGGGGTGATTAGCATACCTAAGCCAAGGGTTGTGCAGATCTGGCATACGCCGGTAGTGCACGTGGATTTGGATCGTACCTGAATCGCTCGGCGTCCATATTTGGCATTATACCACCTACGCTACGCCTGTGCCTGGTGCAAGCTTCATGAATCCCGGGGTGTATTTTCAGTCAATAGTTTTTATAAGTGGAACTAAGAAGTACAATTCACAGAGGGGATATCACCCAGCTTTATATTGTGGAATTCTTTCAAAAGAAAGAAACTTAACAGAAGGCTTGAAGCTTTGGAGATTTAATCCTCAGTGGAAGTGGACTATCTGAAAATGCTGAAAAAATTCAGTGTCCAGCATTCCTGCATATTTGCTGGAGAGGAAGACAAAAAGTAGTTAAGTCTATTATTTTTTTATTAAGGATATAGACTAAATAGCAGGAGTTAAATATGGTAATTGTTGCCATCCCAAAAATAATTTCCATTTGCTATTTTTTTAAATAGTAAAAGATCCTACAGAAACTATCAAATGACGTTTTTCTCATCTGAAGAATAAAATGAAATAATGTGGATCTAATGAGTTGCACAATTCTTTAATGGACTGATTAGCTTCTGATATATACATTATGAACCAAGAGGCAGGTTTTTAAGAAAAGCAGACCACTATACCAAAAGCTGTTGGTATGTAAAAAGCAAGAAAAGTTAAAGGATAAAAGTGATGTGTGTAAAATAGAGTGTGAATCAAATAATATGGAAAATGAGAATCAAAGGCAGGGAGAACCATAAGGTTGTGTAATGTAACAAGTCAAGGATCCAAGATAGAATATTTCAAATTATTTTAATTAAGGTTTGCAGTAAGTGTGGATACTCATGTGAGAAGAAACATTCTGGTTTTTAATCAAGCCTACACAATCTCCACTTAAAATAAACATTTTGAAAGATGTATAAAAACAAAACCAAGTTTGTTTAAAATAATATGCAAGTTGTTGAACATAAATATAGAAATGAACAGTATTAATAATAAACTGTTCTGATTGGCACAGTGCATGTAAAAAGGACCTGGTACACTGATATGTAAAAATATCAATTTTTTAAGATGACAATATTTAAATATAAGAATCATCATAATATATTTGGATTTGTGGCTTACAAGAAAATAAGAATGGGAAAAAAAAAAGAATTCACAGTGCAAAACCAAAGGGTATATGCATCCAGAATCAGTCACACTATTAAAGAAATTTCAGACACGGTGGAAAGCCACAACAGTGATAACCAAAATGACCATTACCATTTGATTATATGCCTAGGAAGATTGTCAGTGGAATAGTATACACTAGTAAAATATGAGAATATGATAGTGATGCATTTTCCTATGAAAGTATCTACAGAAATCAGAAATAACATAGTATTATGAATAAAGTGAACAGGGTGCTTGCATCTCATTAGCAAAAAAAAAAGGTAACAAAAAGGTTAAATATTATTAAAACTGCTATGAATAAGGGCAAAAAGGAAGATGCAATAAAACCTACACAGTCTGCCAAAACTGTGTGTGCATAACAGTGCAATACACACACACACCCAATAGAGCACCATTTTGTATTCAGTAATGGGCTCTACATACCATGTAGAGTTGCGCAAACATGGTAAATATCCTGACATGCTAATTATAGAATAAGCAGCTGAAATGTATGCTAATCAACCAATTCAAAATGGAAGACTTATTCAACTAGCTATAAAGCAACAGTGTAAACTCACTGCTGTTTTTTCCTATGAATTCCAAAACCTACTGGAATACAGTCATGGAAACTAATCCGCATAGAAAGACTGTTAGGGACTGCTGTTAATCTCATTCATGTGAGAGCATGTGCAGCAAGCCCAGATCTATGCTGCTGCTGCTAATAGATCGTGGCGAAGAAGGAGAAGGGTGTTTAGATCCCATTTAGTGTTTCATAGTCTGCATGAGGTGGAAATCGTAGAGCACTACAAGATGGGATACAGACATACTACAGCAACTCTGCAGCTTCTGTCGTCCTCAACCGAGAGCATGACAAACCAAGGGGAATCAATCCCAGTGGAGACTAAGGTATGTGTACACTTAGAATTTTAGCTACATGTACCTTCAGGAGACCAACAGGGGACATGCTGGGGATGTCACAAACATGAACATCCAGGATCCTCCATCAATTCCTGAATGTCATGCTACAACAAGCCAGTGAGTACATATATTTTGTCTGTACACCTGAGGACAGAGCCAGAACTATGCAAGACTTCTACCCTGTAGCACACTACCCTGAAGACTTGGGTGCCATATACTGTATGCTTGTAGAAATCAAAGCACCACCTGGGGAACAGGGAAAGGTGTACATAAATTGAAAGGTTTACTACTTAATTAACTGCCAGGAAATATATAATGGTAAGAGATCCATCCTGAATGTGTGTGATGGCCACCCATGCAGTTACCATGACTCGCATATCAGGCACAACTGTCAATTGTATGAAAAGTTTACTAAGGGAGTATATCCCACAGTGTAAATTACTGGGGGCTGCAGGTTATGGACTGAACTGTGGCTGATGACACCTATCAGAAATACACACACACACAATGAATAATGCTATAATGAGACACGTGCTCAAACAAGACATATCATAGAGCATGTGTCTGGGCTGCTGAACTCACAGTTTCTGTGTCTAGATAAATCTAGGGGACCCCTGCAGTACAATTCCTGTACATGTGTTGAAATATTCACCATCTGTGTCATGCTTCACAACATAGGTTCATTGGTTCATTGGAGGTTACTAGGCTAGTGGCCCTCGAACCTTTACAACACTTGTTATGTTAATCCCAAGTATCCCCATTTGTTCTTTTCGTTTAGATTACAAAAGGAATTTATGAACAGAGCATGTATGTGATTAACACTGGCTATGCCTGTCCATGAGGGACATGGGTGCCAGCCCAGGGGTGAATTTGTGGTATCCCATCCAATTATCTAGCTTGTATATGAATAGGGTCAGTGTGGAGCGCTTCCAGAGAAGTGGCCATCTCTGGGAGACATATTTGTCTCTCCCACATATTCTGTTAATGTCACAAGCTAGGTTGAGATCCCTAGAGTGAGTGACCTTTATGTCACTTGACTTTGGATATGCAGAATTTCCACTAGGGCAGGGCTGGAGATTGCTCTATAAGTCAGGCACAAGTCACCTCTCAGCAGCCTATAAGACATAGAGTAAAGTGACATAGCTTTCAGCCTTTCCATGTTGGTCATGGTTTGGAGTCCTTGTATTTCCTTAATGAGAAACCTCTGAGGTCTCTCCAGCTGCTACACATGTCTGGTGAGGTATAAGCAAAAGGCTGCATTATACTGTATTAGTGTTCTGATGAGGTCGATACAGTGGAATTTTAACATCCCTTGACCTGGATGATATGTCCTTGATTATGAGATGCCCTACATAGAAGGCTTTTCTTACCACTCTGGAAACATGGTGGTCAAAGTTCAGATTGCTATCAATCTGGTTACTCAAGTCTTGCACCACTGGGTTGGAACTTGGAGGGGGGGGGGCTGCCAATATTGTAATTTATATGGAATTCCATTTTGCCAAAGGTAATAATAATACTTTTTTTGCATTTAACTTTAGACCATGGATTTGGCACCAATAATTTATTTGTATTAGCCCTTCTTGTAATATTTTGACATAATTGGGGGAACTCAATGATTGTTCCCAGTTTGCAATCATCAGTGAACTTGGTGAGCCAAAGGCTATCACCTTTGGCCTGAACTTCTGAGAAATAGATACTAAACAGTAAGGGGCACGACACAGACCCCTGTGGTACTCCACTGGTGATGGGTCTACTGATGGAGGTGGAGTCAACAATTTTAAGAGAGTGTTTTTTGTCAATGAGCCAATTGGCTACCCATCTAGTAATGTAAGGGTTAATCCATATCTGAAAGAGTTTCTCAATGATGGCAGAGTGAGGAATTGTGTTGAAAGCCTTGGTAAGGTTGAAATAGGTTGTGTACACTGTCTTATCTTCATCCATGGCTTTGGTGACATTCTCAAAGAAGTCTACTAGGTTTAATAAGCATGATCTACCCTTAACAAAGCCAAACTGGGTATGGTCCAGCATTTGGAAGCTGCCTATATCTTTGTTGATAAGCTCCATGATAATTCTTTCCATGACTTTGCAGATGCAGCTGATTAGACTTATGGGTGTGTAGTTTCCAGGGTCAGTTGATGCCCCCCCCCCTTTGTGCAGGGGGATTACTGCTTCTGTTCTCCATTTTGCAGGAACATAGCAAGTTCTCAAGCTATGATTAAAAAGAACACCGAGTAAATCCACTAAGTCTTGTTTTAGATTGTTCAATAAACAACCTTGGATGTTATCTGGTCCCACTGAGGCCATATTTTGGCCTTGGTGAGTGCAGAAATGGCCTATTCTCTTGAGATACTAGTCAGAGGGCTGGCATCCGGTATGGTTTGGGATATGGTAGATGGGAATAGGAGGGTGATGTTTACACTGAATCTGTCAGCTAGGAGGTTAACGATATCTTCCTGTGTAGTTTGAGTGATCCCATCTACAACTAATTTGGCGCATAGCTGGGCATTCCCTTTTAGACTTCATATGTAGTTAAGGAAGGCTTTATTATTATCCTTGGCTAGGGATGTGATATTAGTTTTGTAATTTGCTTTAAAAGACTTTACAAGATTTCAGATGTTCTTGTTTGGGCTAAGGAGGGAACTCTTCCTCTGCAGAGTGATATCCCTCTTGCTTTTAGACAACAGTTTCTTCTTCTTGTTTATTTTATTTATTTTATTTTATTTTACATTTGTTGACCGGGCTAGTCTAGCTGGATATATGTCCATTTTCAGTAGAGGCCCGGGGAGATAAGCTCCAAATTTTAAAGTGAAATTACATTAAAGAAATACATGAAAATAACAGAGTAAAAGAAAGCATTATAACTGGAGACATAGTTATAAAGTGTAAAAATGCAGTAATTACAACATAAATGGTAAAAATACTGTGACAAAAAAATATTGTTACAAGTGACATTCTGAGAGAATACTAGCATAATGTATAGTAATAGAGGATAAAGGAAATTAAGAGGAACATAATATATAACGATAGTAGGAAGGAGAAATAGGTCAGTGGATGTAAATAAGAAGTAGATTTTGGGCTTTAAGTTATAACTTTTAGTCAGGTGTCAAGAGCTAGAGTTAGTCGGGATTAGTACAGGGGCACAGCCATTGTGATTTGAGGTAGAGCTTAAGTCTCTTTTTCAAGAGAGATTTTGAGGGAATAGTAGAAAGCTCAGAGGGAAGCAGGTTCCAGTGTTTTCCAACAGTGTTAGAAAAAAGGGAATCTCCAGCCTTGTTGTTCGCTTTGTCAATATTTGCAAGACGTTTGTGTGCAGATCTAAGGGACTTTAGGTTATGGTAGGGGTAAATAAGAGTAGATAGTATAGGTGTTTTGTCAGGTTGATAAAGAATGTGGTGGGCTATGGCTAGTTGATTAATTTTTAGTTGCTGCTGAAATTCAAGCCAGCCTAGTTGCTTTAGATTAGTACAGTGGTGGGTTCTGAAAGGGTTACCTGTAGCAAATCTGGCTATGTTGTGGTAGGAGTTTTCTAATTTCAAAAGATTCTTTTTTGTCAAGTTAGTAAATATGGGTGAGGCATAGAGAAGGGGAGAGATAAGGTGAGAGTGGGCAATAGTTATTCTAGATTCTGGCATGAGGAAAGGTTTGATTCTGTAAAGAGAGCCTATTTTTTTATTAATAGTTTTCAAAGTATTGCATACATGGGTATCGAAGTTAAGGTTATTGTCAATGGTAATGCCTAGTAGTTTGGTAGTAGGATCTTGTGATATAGGTGTGCCATTTTTAGATGTTATTGTAAAGTCTATATGGGGAGATTTACTGGAAGGTGTAAAGAGAAGTAGTTTAGTTTTTTTGGGTTAAGTAGGAGACAGCGTTGTGAAAACCATTCTTCTACAGAATTAAATATGTGTTGTGTAAGGGAGTGAAGATCTAATACAGATGTGGCTGAGCAAATGAGTGTAGAGTTGTCTGCGTATTGTATGCATGTAGCTAGGGAACTACTTGGTGGAGGTCATTGATAAATAAAAAAAAACAGAAGGGGACCCAGTATGGACCCTTGGGGGACACCAATGTTAACAGGTAGCTGGGAAGATAGAGTGGAGTTCCAGAGTACTGCTTGATGTCTGTTATTTAAGTAGGATTTGAACCAGTTAATAGGTTGGATTTCAAGTGACAAAGATTGAAGAATGTGTATGAGTATTTGGTGGTTGACCATGTCAAAAGCTTTGGACAGGTATAAGAAAAGTGCAGAGGAAAGGGTGTTATGGTTACCATTTTTGTTGATTGTGTCTGTAAAGGAGAGGAGGGCAGTGGTGGTACTGTGGGAAGGTCTAAAACCATGTTGGGTATTAGAGAGTAAGTTATTTTGGATAAGATGGTCAAGCAGTTGCTTGTGTATACATCTTTCCATAATCTTAGATAAGGGAGAGAGTAGGGCTATAGGGTGGTAATTTGAGATTTCAGTAGAAATTCCACCCTTATGAAGTGGGATGATATGGGAGACTTTCCAAAGTTTAGGGACATATCCCTCAGTGATGGTTCTGTTGATCAGTATGGAAATTGGGTAGGCTATGGATTTTGCTGCTAATTGCAAGTATTCTGCAGGTAGTAGGTCAGCAGAGGGAGTACATGGTTTGCGTTTTTGATAAGGGAGAGAATGTAAGTTGTTGGGACAGGTTGGAACAGAAATGGGGGAGGTGGGTTTTAGTTGCAGTTAGATATAGTTGTGTTTTTACTAGAGAGTTGACTGGCTAGAGTTTGAAATGTTTCGGTGAAAAAGGAATTAAAGTCATTAGCAATTTGGTTGGGATTGTTTATGTCAGAGCATTGTGGGTTGGGTGTGATAGGTTTACTTGGCTGTAGTAGCTGATTTATGTTTGCCCAGAACTTTTGTGGGTTATTTTGGCGAGTTTGCTGAGATTTCAGGTCATAGTTTTTTTATCAGTCATTATTGCTTTTTTGGTCTCATTTCTCAGTTGTTTGTAGTGTTGGTAATCTGTTGTGTTTTTAGTTAAGTGAGATTTGTTCCAGATTTTATTTCTGAAATCGATATTTTGCTTAGTTTCTTTTGAGAGCCAAGGGGCAGATTTAGTTCTAATTCTAATAGAGCAAGTGGGGGCGTGGTGGTTAAGTATGGCTAGAAACGTAGCATTAAAGAAATCTACAGCTTCATCGAGACAAAGGTGTTTTAAGGGGGACTAGTTACATGCATTCAGTTCACTTTGAAATAGCTCCAAGTTGAAGTTTTTTTTTGGTTCTGATTGTTCTAGTTATGTTTTGGGTAGGTGGGTTGGTTTTGAGCCTGATAATGTAGGTTAGTAAGTGATCACTTATATCATCAGGGAGGGTTCCTGTTTCATAGGTATGGGGTTGATTGTTGGTGAGTATCCAATCTAGGGTACTTTCTTTTTTGTTAGTCTTATTTATTCTAGTGGGGGAGGTGATAGTTTGTGAAAACCCATAAGGATTAATATGGCTAGTAGGGTGTTTGCTGCTGCAACATTGCCAATCAATGTTTAAGTCACCTAGAATGATTGTTTCTTGGGGTAAGTTTAGAGATAGCCAACATAGGATGTTTTTAATGGTAGAAATATTATTTCCTGGGGGGACATAGATGCAGATAATAAAGATAGATTTGACAGAGTTTAGTTTGAGTTTGGTAATAAGAATTTCAGCATTAGAGTCCTGAGGAGGTTTTTGGTGGAAAGTGGTTATTTGAAGGCTAGATTTAAATAAGATAGCTACTCCACCACCTTTTTTTGATACCCTGTCAAGACGCAAGATATTATAGCCAGAAGGGGTGACTTCAGTGTCTTTTGCTGAAGGTTTTAACCAGGTTTCTGTTAGACAAATAATATCAAAGGAATAGAGTTCTAAGAGAGCATGGTGTTGTGTTGTTTTGTGATTAATGCTACATATGTTGAGGTTAGCTATTGAGAGTGAGTTGTTATGATTTTTAGGTAGGGGACTAGCTGTGGAGTTTTGGTTAAAGGTCTGATTTATAGAGGAGCTAATTGGACCTGGGTTTGGGTGAATATCGCCATTGATTAGGGAGAGTAGTAGGGTTAGATATGCAGTGTTTGTATATTTACTTTGAGGAAGGGGTAGCCTTCTAGGATTTAGGTGAACATATTTTATGTGGGTCGTCCTATGATATTTAGGTAAAAGATAGCTAGGTGTGGAAGTAATGCTGATGTGATGGTTTTGGTAGGTAAGAATTGAAGAGGTAGAATGTTTAGTTGGGTTGGGAAGGTGTGATAGTAGTGGGTGTTCGTAGGAGGTTATAAGTAGTGCTATTATTAAAGGGGGAAGAAGTGAGAGTATGAGTAAGGTATGTTTGAGTGCTAGGGTGGGGAGTTTATACATTGCAAAGGTTGATATTTAGTTCTAGTTACTTGTACAAAATATAGTGGGTGTGGTACTGCAAGATAAAGGTAAAGGAGATAGTGAAAGGGAGTGGTTAAAAAAGAAATATGGAGGGAAAGGAAAAGATTGGATAATGGTGGTGAGGTTGTGATTGGAGAAAAAGGTGAGGGGGTGTGGCTAGATAGGTAGAAATGTAGAGGCACTGGGGGTGGGTGGGATTTGGGGGTAGGGTATGGAAGCGGAGTGAGCCCGCAGGGCGAACGGATCGGGTAGAGACAAAGGAAGAGAAGTTAGCAAGGAAACAATCAGCAATGTATGTAGCTACAGGTTGGAAGGCAGGACATGAGTGGAGAGGTTTAAGATAGAGGGGGAGTCTAGGGAAAAAGACTGCTAGAGGAGTACAAACTGAAAGGCACCATGTAAGTATGAATAGGAACAGGCAAGAAGCTTAGTAAAATAGATTGAGTTTACAAAAGTAGCACAGGGAGAGAGGGAGTGATAGATGGATGGGAGAGGGGTGCCCCCTAGTGGGCAGTTCTGATATTGTAGGTGAGTTTGTAAGGGAGCTGAGAAGTGTAGGAGAGTGGAGAAAAAGAAAACTATAGTGAGAGAGGGTGAAGGTAAGTGGAAGAGGTGTGTAGGCTGTTAGATAGATACAGAATAGGGGTAAGGCAGCTGGCTGCTCAGGCTCCCAGTGAACTTTGGAGCCCTGAAACAGGTCATGAATAGGGGTCTGCTTTACCATGTAGATTTAGTCCATAACATACTTATTTCTTTCCTTGATAGAGGGTTCAGAAAACAGGAAACTGGAGGTTGAGGCCACTGTATTTGGATAGGGTTCTTAACACACCAGGTAGGCTGTGGTTATATCAGGAGAGAGCTGGGTATTATTTCTTTCCTTGATAGAGGGTTCAGAAAACAGGAAACTGGAGGTTGAGACCACTGGATTTGGATAGGGTTCTTAACACTCCAGGTAGGCTGTGGTTATATCAGGAGAAGGACAAGGTAGAGCTGGGTACCTGAAAAACATTGATATATTCATTGTCACAGAGACCAGGAAATTATAGACCCACAAGTCTAATGAGCCTCATCTCATCATGCTCCTAAATCTGATACTCATTTGTGTCGTTCTCTACTTTATGTTTATTTGTCAGCAAATTTAACTCAGCATTGTCTGAATGCTTCATGTCAATGTTCACAAGGCTGTTACATTTTTTTTTTTTTTGCATTTTGTCTGTGCGTCAATCTAGATGCCTGATGTAAAGATACCTCAATGGCAACAAACTGCATTAAGATATACAGTGTTTTAGTTTTGTGGTGGTGCTGTGGTAGCATTGTCACCTCACAGTAAGACGCTATATATATGTTATATAATCTGTTAATACATGAAGTCCAACAGTGGTGGCTAATTTTCACAGGAAGAGCTGGTTTGATCCAGTCAGGTACACCAGAATTTATGCAGTCACTTAAGTGTTTGTACAGGGCATTTGTTTGCACTTCTGCATAGTGATCATTGTTGTCTGCAATTGCGGGTGGTATGAAGCTTTTTATACCATTGTTTATTAGGCTGTAGTTAGCTTTGGCAAAATGTTTTATAACTGTTTTTCTTGTGAGGATATCAGTTCCAGTATTAACTTCAAACAAGAATGATGTGTGGTCTGTCCTAACCAGGGAGGGCTTCACACATGGGGAAGTACAATGACCCCCCACCTTGGTGAGTACTATGTCCAGAACATTAGAGCCCCTAGAAGGAGTGCACATTATCTGTTCAAGAGCATTTGTGTTAACAAAGTCCAGGAACCTCTGGGTGAGCATGTTTTTTGCTCATGTATGTCCCCCAGTCTATGAAAGGATAGTTGAAATCTCCCATGACTGAGGTGTTGGGCTGTATGGCAAAACATTCCAGTAAACTGAGGTAGGTGCTGTTTATCCCAATTTCATGGTGGGGAATCTGTAGCTAGCAATGATGTGGTATGGTACATTCCTAGGAGTTAATTGGATATGGAGTAGTTTGAAAGAGTCATGCTGTTTGACCAGTCTCAAGGTGTATTTGGTTTTAATGAAGTTGGATATACCTCCACCTTTGGTTCCGTCATGCTTATTTTGAGGTCTGAGTGTGTGTAAGGCATTGTAGCCTTGCACAGCCAGGGTGCTCTCAGTGGCCTTTAACCATGTCTCAGTAACTGTACAGATGTCAGCATCCTCCAAGGTGAGGAGTGCTTCTAGGGCATGAAGTTTCATGTTTATACTCCTAGCTTTAAGCAACATGACCTTGAGTTTGTTTCAATTAGATTTTGCTATGTTGTCAAATTTGTTGGGTTGGATTGCCTAAAAAGGCACTATAGGGGGGATGCAAAGGTCTTTGCCAGTATCCCAAAGCCTAGGGGGGACAGCTGCAGACCATCTCAAGCAATGCATATCCTTCAGAGCTGACAGATACTGGATCCTCACGCCTGACACCAGAAGCTGAGCCAGTTGTTGAAAATATTTATTTTTTGTATATATTGTGGCATCATCCTGGGTGAGGGTAGGATACAGCTTAGGACTAGGGACATACATGTCTGGGGCACATAATCAGAGAGTTCCATCATGTCTCTCTTCATATAGTCCAGAGAGGTATGTCTCAAGTCATTCACTCCAACATGGACTATGGCAGAGTCATAACAGTACTTGTTGTTGAGTTACTTGAGTGCATGGAGGATTTGTCGGATCCTAGCACCTGATAGACAGCTGACCGTGACTTTTTCCTTGCCAGTCAGGTGAGGGGGACTTCTGTGTGCCTCACTATGGAGTCACCTAGAAACAAAATATTTGATGTTTTTTGCCTTAGGGGCGTATTTATTCAAACGTGTGTGTGTTGATATGTGTAGTGGTTTCTTTTTGCTTAGTGTTGAGTGTGGGTGGTGTGCATTTGAGAGATCTCTGTTCTTTTGTTAGGGTTTTAGTGAATACCTCTGTGTATTGGCCATTTATGTCAATACCTTATTTTGTGTGAGAGGTGAGTTTTGCATGAGATGTGAAGCATTTGTGCTGACAATCTGTGTGATGTCTAGTTTGTTTTTGCATAAGAGAATTGACTCCATTTCCATAGTGTATTTGCATCTCTCATATAGGGTGTTAGTTTGCTTTAGGAGTAAACAGTTGTCAGTATACTTGAAGAAATTGCTGTATTGCCTCAAGATGCTCATATCAATCAAGATGTCAGAAGAAATGATGGGAGACTGCCTGTCCATTGTGGCAGGATTTTTATGAATGTGGTATATGGGAAGGAAGTGGGCTAGCTGAACTTAGTTGCAAACAGCAAAAATTAAGCAGTAGTTCAATTAAATGCCAATAACAAAGTGCAGAGCTGGCTTAAAATATACTTATTTTTCAGTGTATACCTAGAATTTCAGTGCAAAATTCTGGCTAAAGTTGTCAAATGTTGAGAAGCTTTGGAAACTGAGATCAAACCCATGAAAATGCAAGGCTTTTATACAACCAAATTTAAACAGTTTTAACACAACTACCAATGGAAAACCCCCAAACTGAGCCTTTCTCCTGCAATCCCCAACTCAGATGGATTCTGAGCTACACACTTCTGCCACAAGGGTGCAGGGATGCAGTCTTAATGTACAATGGCTGGTTTAAGAGCATAGTGATACCAAACAGTCTAGATTGAGCAGGTCCAAAT
Source organism: Protopterus annectens (assembly GCF_019279795.1). NCBI lineage: Eukaryota > Metazoa > Chordata > Ceratodontiformes > Protopteridae > Protopterus > Protopterus annectens. The sequence continues at coordinate 1,939,174,325 of NC_056726.1, forward strand.
CTAGCCCATACTATGTAAGGCAAGCAAACACAATTTCTAGATGGGAGGGAGTAAATGAGAGTTGCTTAAAGGTCAAGGTGAGAGTATTTAGTAGTATACTATTAGATGACCTGCAGTGGTACCACCCTATGCACAAACTGACAGCTCTTTGAACAGCTGTGAACAGTGGGAAACTATGGAGAGTGTTTCCTTTACAGGATTTTAAACTGTAGATGTTTACTTATTTGAGCGATGTGCAAATGTAAGCCTTTTATACCAGCAGGATGAATTACTTCTATAACATGAAATCCTCAGACCAATCAGATAAAAGTACAACAAGCTATAGATCAGTAGTTCCCACCTTGGATGGGTTGAGTTTAGTTCTCTGCTCTCACCAGAGTGCAAAAGAATCCTCCCAATATAAAACAGACTGGCTTTGAGCACAAGTGCACTAACAAATGTTTTGCAACAGAAGTAAGAATTCCTGCAACATCAGAAATCCTCACCAACTCTGTGAAATGTTCACAACACACAAACTTTTGCAAAACTTAGAAATATTTTGACAGACGCAAGATAACTTTGGCAACTCAGAACAGCTTTTGCAGTATCAGAGAAGGTTAGGAAATATCAGAATACTGTTAAAACTACCTAAGAGCAGTAAAGTAACAAATCAATGGAGTTTCTTTAACAAATGCAGGCTGAAAAGCAGTTATAAATTCAACAAAATAAATGAATGCAGCACAGAGGTATTAAATATCACTGAAAAAGTAAGATCAATTGCAAAAAATATACTTTTATCAGCTTTATAGGTCCAGATGGTTTCAGAAGCAATCCAAGTCTTGCAGTCATGGGCGTCAAGGCAGGCACAAGGAAGCTTTGAATAAATGAGCACAATCCCACAAAAATGTAATTCTTTTATACCAGCAGAATGGAAGACTTCTATAAAGTTAAATGTAAAAGCCAGTCAGATAAAACACAATAAGCTATCAACCAGTAGTTCCCACCTTGGATCCTGAGAAAACAGCTTCAGCAGGAACAGCAAGGTGAAGGACCACACATCCCACCACCACTGGCAATGACATCATAACTACATGCAGGTGAGGAGTCAGAGGAAGAACTAGCAGCTGCTGAGGGTATAAGCAGAGGTATGTGTGCACAATACAGCCTTGCACTGACCAAAAGGCAACAGCACATACACTTACCACCTATGGGGTTAAAACCTTCATTTTATGCACATACAGTAACATTGATGCCAGGCAATACTCACAACTTTTCTTACCTATGTAATGGCTGTGTACTGCTAGCATCAGACAGAGTCAGCCCTGAACTAAAACTCTTTCAACTGCCAGATTTCCAAGGGAAGCATTGAACCTGGAATAGAAAAATTAATATCTAAGAATACAAAATAATGGCATACCCTTCCACACTATAACTTGGTAATGTAAGTATTAGATGGGTGATTTTTACACAATTACATCAACATGTGACAGTAGTGACTTATGTGAATACATGTCCTCTGTCAACTAATAGGTCTCATGTATCAAAGATTCACACATTCATACATCTAAAATGTACAGATTTTCCTCAAGTGTACACAGTTAGACCTCATACTTTTGTAATGGCAAATCATTAAAGAGGGAAGTTAGAAAATAATGACACACATTTCAGTTTCAGACTTCATATCTCTCAGGAAAAAAAACAAAAATAATAATGCAAAACCTGTTATTCTATCAATTAAGTTTTTAAGACCACAATTTTTAAAAACTCTCCCAGTTCTTGGGCCTTTGTCACACTTTTATTTTTTGGCTTGGTCTAGCTTTGTTGGTCTAAGAAGTTGGGAGGGATGCACACTTTACAAAACCTGTAAGAAAGAAGTACAATTTGAAAAACAGTATCACAAGCACAGATATACTAAGCACTAAGTTAGCTATGCACCATAAACATCAGACAAAAGACTTGCGCATCTCTGAATCCAAAAGATAGAAAACAAGGATACTGCACAGTTATCATAATTTTCACAATTATCATCATTTGCAGGAGGCTTAGGCTGACAGAAAAGGTAGTGAGAGCATGTCAGTAAGAAAAAGAAACAGGCAGACATTTGGATAAAGTAGCAAATGGCCACTGAGGCAGAATGAGCTGTAAGCCTCACAACTGACCCATTTAACTGTTATGTGTGTGTGTCTGCATGGGCACTCCAAGTGAAATTATTGCATGAGTGTCTGCAAGAACACAGACAAGCTCTGTGCTAGCCCACCATCTTGGTTTGTTGGACAGCGTGAGCTGTGCATGGTAGATGTGACAGTTCGTTATCATCCCTGGACCTGAGAACTGGCTCTGCAAACAGTTGCACTAGCACATACATGCCCACAGTCAGATGCACTGCTGCTACCTGAACATGACAGATGTCTGCTGGACAAGCTCTCCTCATGAGTACACCCAGGACCATGAACCCATGGCCTGCCACATCTGGGTGTGGACACCTCAACCACTGATGGTGCAGTGGAAGTATTGCCACTATTGGAGTGTGATCAGGAACGTCTATGTCGGCTAACATCAGATGATGTGGCTGACCTACATCCGTGTGGATTCTGTCCCTCTTCCAGCAGATGTTCCATCACAGTTACTGCCCATTCCAATGTATTATTCATCCAATCCATTAAACTGGCAACATGATGGAGGCAGTCATGCATGTCAGCCTGTGCCACATCTACTACCCTAAGTATTTCCTCGGAGGCCCTGTTGGAACATGTCTGTGCCTCCATGACAGCTGTAAACACACATCGAGTGACACAGAAAGACATACAAGGATCAGATGGAAGATGAACATCAGGCCTCCTCCAAGCACCCTTAACATCCCTCCTGCATGACACCTCACCCATGCTTTGGCTATGGCCAAAGTCAACAGGCAATGATGTCGCAATAACCACACTACACTGATAAAGTGTGTGAACCCCCACCTTTCCATGAGGGCTCACTGGAATGGGTTTGCATAGGCCTAGTGGCTGTGTCTAATGGAATTGCAGGAGATTTCTGAATGTCAACCTCAGTGTTAGATTCAACATTTGCAACCCCCGACTGTGCCTGTGTTTGGTCACCATCATCATCAGACTCTGCCGATTCTCTGACATCAAGTGTTAGGAGTCCTACACTTCCACTGTTAGGATCACCTGTGATAACACAGGAAAGAAATTAATACCTGAACTACTACAGTCTAATGTGTGCAGCAAATTAACACTGGTGCCACTATCACAGACAGTACAACTATATACACACACACACTCCTGGCACCCACCTCACACATATGGATAAATGCATATTTCTGTCAAATGCTCATCAGTACTGAAATAAAAATGTTTGGCTTACCATGTGCAGATGACTCCACACGTGCTATGGTCCTGGAAGAAGTTAAGCAAAATGTAAGGACACCATCATCACAATAACAATAACATGGGGGGAGGGGGATTTTTGGCCTTTATATGTCCATCAGCAATACATTTAAGTGAAACTTTAATGACACATCCAACCTAAGCCCATGTGTAATGAACCATGGTGTTTTGTTAACCGTATCAATCTATAAATACCCCTCCCAAAAATGTATTTAACCAATTTAACTATTGCTTTTAATATTTTCCTACACAAAAAAATCATTAAAAATTGACATATGGAATCCTACATGGAAGCTCCTCCTGGGGCATACTTGTCCTCCCAGAAACAGCAGCACCGGCATCAATCACATGTGCACTTTTCCTTGAGCTCTCTGGATCCCTGACAGTGTACAGGAGCTCTTCATTTGGTGCCAGTGGTGGCTCTGTAGCAGATCCTCCATGTAGCCTAGCTGTCCATGGGCCACTTAAGCTGCTCTCCTACTGGGCCAATTAAATCATGTCAGTGCCCCTTTGATGCACCTGATCATATGTCCTGCTATGCCCCCCAAGAGCATTGACATCATTCACTATCTGGTTCCAAATTTGCATTCTTTCACACATATCCCATGTCCTCTCTCAAGCAGAAAGGCACCATTTTGATGAAAGGCTTGTACAATCATATATTTTTCTGAGTCGCTGAAGGGGGGGTGTTGCAGGGTTTAGGATACTAAGGTGCCATAGTCCTAGGTGACAGAAAACACAAAAGAAGGAAATTGCACATAAATATCACATAAATCTAAGTCCTGCTTAGATATAACACATATTATTATTTTTTCCATATGACCCACTGGTGAAACACAAAACTTCAGTTATTCAAATGTCAAAGACAAAACCATAATGTAACAATTCCACAGACAGTTGAGCAAGTTCTCTTTTGCAAAAAGAAAACCAGAACACCAAAGTAAGGTTATAAGCACTTTTGTTCCCTTTATTACTTTAAAAAAAAAAACGGAACTTCATCAGATGAAACAACCTTATGCATTTCTTCTTTTTATATACATATCAAAAATCATTCACCGATAAAAATTCACCATGAATAACACTTATATAAAAAGGTATATATACTTGTTTTAAAATAAAACACACTTTTTCCATTAATAAGGCACTCATAAAGAATAATGTATTTTTCTTTACATTTATGCTCAATAAGTTATATTTTGTACTTTAAACACAATTTTTCTAGTCCATACTTTGACTGTTGAACTATCCTCTTTGCCCCCTAAAAAATCAGTTTGTTCATATAATTAACCCTGTTTCATTAAATAATTTTCACCTTACATATTTATTGTATAATATTATATACTAAAGTTCACTTGCCTTTAGAGCCAGAAGACTACTAATGGATATGTTAGCATTGATCTCAGGGAAACATGTGGCAATGAGTAAAGCCTTCCAGTATGTTTCCCTGTATTCCAAGTAACTTGACCAGTCCCCCCTCATTTCTGTCTCATCACCTCTTCCAAAACACAAAAAATACATTTTTTGAAATGTATACAATTAACACTGTTCCCAGGATTCAGCAAACTAAAATTTCCATGCAGGAACAGTGTAGCCATTCCTGCATGGAATATGGCCACCAAGTGATCCAGCAAATAGCCGATCTTATGTGCAAGAGTGTGGCTACACTGATCCTGCATAGATATAACTGCAAAATGCTAATTACCTCATTTGCTGGTCAAAACCATGCAAATAATGTGAATTAGTGATTCATCAAGCAGCCAGGTATCTGTGCAAGAACAGTGCTATTTGAAGAAATGTATTCAGTTACTAACCGAATACATTTCTGAAAATAACAAAATGAAGGCATGGCAGCTATCAAGAAAGCATGTATTACACTGGTTAGGCATGCCAATGGCCACATATATGGCCATTGGTATGGAAAACTGTTAATTTTTTATAAAAATCAACTTTTTTTTGGCCGATCTTGGCTATTTAAGTGTAGGGCAGCAGTGCGCAAATGGGATCTGGTGGAAAATATTTAAAAAAGGTGAAAACTCGATTTTAAGGGAAATCTACATTTTGCCATTATAGTCTATGGCATGCAGAATGAAAACAATACCAGGGAACAGTGGTTTTCAAGGAGAAAGGTTCTGTGTAAGTGCAGTAACTATGGACTAAGGAAGACATTTACTGAATCACAAAAATCTTCTAAGTGCCAAATTGCACCTAACCATGTAGGTGCTCTAGCATGATGGTGTAAACTGGAGGAGCAACAGACATGAAAAGGGTGTGTGTAATGCATGTTGTAAGCACATTGGAGCCCTAAGGCTCAGAGATAAGCTTAGCTAAGCGCAGCTAAGCAACGGGGTGTGTCTGACACTGTATTGTCTTATTCCATGAACTGAGGAGTGTGTTCACCCCCAGGGGAGGGCCATTTGTTACTGTTTACATAAGCTAAATGGGGTTGCAGGGTGCACACCCGGTCTATAAAAAAAATGTAAATAGCAGGACTATTTACATTTGGGCACCGGGTTTGCGCGGCGCACCTTGGGGATAAATAGGGGAGGAAATGGGATGGGGAAAAAGAAAAAAGAGAGAAATAGCAGAATTAAGGAAATCAAGTACAAATAACATAGCTGGCAGGTGGAATGCATCATAGTCAGCCAATCATACAGGCAGAATCTGAAGCACAACAGTATAAACTATGGAAACAACTTACAGTCTGTTTTTTCCCAGAAACTCTGCACCATTGGTGTACACATGTGGGGGAATTTTAACTGAAAATGTGTTAGGGGCTTCTACACACATCAAACCGGCATAATATCTCCAAATAAACATATATATCCCATGAAACAGGAACACCACTGCTGGACACAAAACTTCTTTTATTAACAAGTTTTTGTACCTCTGCTTCTTGCCTTCTACTGGGACATTTTAGCATCACAATTGTGTCCCTATAAATGCACATCTCCTTTTCCAATAAATTAATTAATCACTTAACAAATTAACAATTTAACAATTATAGTATTACTAAATTAGTACTTAAAGTGAACTGTGCTTCAAATAAACATTAAACATTAAACAGACCTTTAAAGTATTGCACTTTTAGAATATTACACTTCCCTTTTACATTTGATAGCACCAAATATTTAAACAAATATAAATACATAATGCTAATGCATTTTTGATGCCTTTCAATGTACATGTTATGAATACATCCATATACGCATCTTTTTTTATTCTTTTATAAAAATTGCATTAAATCCATAACTGTGCATTACATTACAAACATCAATTATATCCCCTTGCTATCTTACTGGAATAAAAAATTCTATAATATAATGCAATACAATGACCTTAAATTTCTTTCCTATTTCAATTATTACTTTGAATGTACGTTTGTGTAAAAAACTCATATCCCACTGCATGCAATTGCATTCACATCAATATCCAAACAGTTTATAACATATTTTATCAACATTTTTGAATGCATTGTAATTAGTAATAATTATCAATTTTTCTGTATTGTCTTGGATTATATGTTTATTTGAAAATGTTAGGGGCTGCCATTGCTTTGATCCATCAGTATGTGCTAGAGGCTGACGGTGGAGAGGAGGATAGTACTGACAATCACCACAGACCAAGGAGGAGAAGAGTGTTCAGACCCAGGGTAACTTACCAAGGCCTACATGTTCTGGAGATAGTAGAGCGCTACAGGGTGAACAGAGACATACTTCAGCAAATCACCAAGCTGTGTCAGCCTCAACTCAGGCCTAGAACCAACAGAGTGGAACCCATTTCAGTGGATACCAGGGTATGTGTAGCCTTCAGAATTCTAGCTACAGGTACTTTCTAAAGACCTACTAGGGACATTATGGGGGTCTCACAGGCATCTGCATCCAGGGTACTCCACCAGTTCCTGGATCTCATGCTACCACATGCTGATGAGCACATTTACTTCCCCAACACCCATGAGGAGAGGACCAGCAATATTCGTCTCTTCCACCATGTAGCAGAATACCCAGAGGTACTGGGTACCATAAACTGCACACACATCCACATCAAAGCACCACCCAGTGAACAGGGTTGGGTCTACATAAACTGCAAGGGATTCCCCTCCATCAACTGCCACATCATGTACAGTGCAATGCCCAGGACATTATCATGAATGTGTGTGCTGACAGCCCTGGAAGCTATCATGACTCCCACATCTGCCATTTGTCACAGCTCTACAAGGCATTTGCCAGTGGCAGCATCCCATATGGCCATCTGGTGGGGGATGCTGGCTATGTGCTGGAGCCGTGTATGATGACACCAATTAGAAATGCACACACACCCGCACAAGAACGCCATAATAAGGCGCATGCACAAACCAGGATCATTATAGAGCATGTGTTTGGAATGCTCAAGTCAACAGTTCAGCTGTCTTGACTTATCTGGTGAAGCCTTATAGTACTCTCCAGCCACATGAGCACACATGTTCATAGTATGTGCCATGCTACACAATATGATCCTGTGGCAACAGCTGCAGCAAGAACAGCATGGGAAATGGCCACACAGCCCACCATCATTGCCAAGGTCCCCAAAGACACAGAGAGACTCAGTGGAGGAGGCCCCTGAGCCTGCTCCTGTAGGCAGATGGAGGCATGCCCAGTATGCTCAGGCCTTGGCAAAGAGGCAATGCATAGCACACACACTGACACTGTAGGGACCCCTTGGACTGACACCTCTCTCTGACTCGCACGCACAGTAAAATGGATGACACACACATCGCATTACCTGTAACTTACCATGTATAGGCAGTGTACTTTGTACATCCAATACAGGCGGCTCTCAAGCACCGCCCTCACAACTGCCACAAGCACAAGGTAAGTCAGTCTTCTTAACAATAAATTAATAGATTAGTATGTTCTGCTAGCATATCTATGGTAATGCTGCATACATGTAAGGGAATGGGGTTGCCTACTGGGATAGCAGCACACAACTGACTGCTACTTGGGACACCAGGAAATGTCTGGCCAAAACTGTCCTCCACACACTATACAGTAGTACCCAAGGTGGCAAATAACACTGCAGTATATGTGTGGGGACAACTAACTGGGGGTCATAGGTCACAGGTATGGATGTCAAGGTGGGGGGGTCCCATAACCACCGCTCACACCCACACAGCAGGTCAGCTGAAGAAAACCACAAAGAAATGTCTGGTAAAGGCACACAAATGGCAGCAATGTTGAATTAACCCCCTACAGACTCACACAGTAATACCACAGCAGGACCCGCAGTTGCAGTAAGGCTATGAAGGGTAAGAAGTCTGAAACTCAAATGTATTCCAGTACAATCTACCTGGGCTCTTTACTGATATGCCTCTAGTCCCCTATACAGGGCACAATAGTATGGTAAATGGAACCAAAATGTAAAGCAAATATCAGCACAGTCTGTGAAAATGTGTACAGTTGACAGGTGTGCCCCTCATATACCCAGAGAAATGCAGTAACATGTATGTTTGCAGAGAAATAGCAGCATAGCACACATTGGTAGGGCTGTACCAATACACATGAAAACATGTTGCCTGTCCACAATATGAAGGGGTCAATGACCTATGTGTATGTGTGGTTAATACTGTCTGGATCTGGCCAACACATACTCCTGGCAGTTGTCTTCCAGTGCGCTAGGTATAGTGTTGCCTTTAACAGGGCCATGTGCAGATAACTGCAGTGCCAACTGTTATGCATGTCAGTGAAATCCATTGCTCTGCCACTGACATAACTGGAAGTCACAGTGCCTTGTGGAATATACTACACATATCAGTGACATCTTGAAGGATGTTTAGCAGAGGTACAAAGGCTTTTGTGAATATAAGTGCTTTGTGGTACTGTTGCCAGTGGTAATTCTCAATAATAATTTTTTCTTATGTTTGCTTTTACATATAATGGACATGCCTGCACAGCTGAATGCACTCTGTACCCACACCTATAACTCCCAACCTTTGACAGCAAGATGTCCTGACAAGGGCAGAAATAAAAGTGGAACAAAGGCACAATGATAGGCATGTGTTGTAAATATTGCCCTTACATATTGATAAAGTTGATAGGGTGAGGGGTTTGCAGTAGTGGGAATTGTCTGAAGGTTATGTATTCTGAAAAAGTAATATCTGTATTATTTTGTAACATCACACTTCAATTATATGTAACTAACTTGCCATAAAAACACAAGTTTACATAGAAAGGATGAAACATCTATCCAAACACTTGGACACTCTGCCAAAAATGTACAGGTGAGAGGTATGCCTACAAAAGGATATGACATATCAGGTTAGAAAGATACCACACAAGCAGGAGAGCCCCGGTCAGTATATCACCAGATTGCTGGACTGTTTAGACAGCCATGTGTCATTACTAAACTGGCTGTAGCCACACCTCACAAATGGCCTTGTTGATCAAGAATTTACATAGCTGCCCTCATAATATTGGTCTATGCATCATACAACTAGTATTCCTCTGGTAAAGCACTGTGATGATCTGAGGATGTCTGCCACTAGGCATTGACACAATACATGGCAGTTTCAGCTTACAGATATATCATAAAATGTCTGCTAAACAAAACATGTACCCTGAGGAAAGTTCTGTGTATTCCTAAGAGGTATGGCTGTAGCACACAAAACCCTGGAAGGTCACACTGGGCATGTTCCTACACTTAGAGAATCACAGGACATGTTGGAACCCACACTGGAATATATCTGTATTGTGTATATATGTCCATGCCTATGTACACCTCAACTGTCCCCGCACACACACACACACACACACACACACACACACACACACACACACACACACACACACACACACACACACACACACACACCAGACAGGATTAACTTCAGCTAGCTGTAGGTTGCCCATATGTGATATATCTGCAACTGTTGCAAGAGATACACACGCATGCACATATATATGGGCAACAGGTAACATATGTCAAGCATACACACAGATAGATGTGGGGAACTGAAAGGCAGGCAGTGATACAGAGTGAGACACAGGGGGACACAGACAGAGTGAGTCACACAAATGGATACCCTGAATGGCATAAAGTGATGTCCTGCTGTGGACAGTGGCATACCAGTTGTAAACAGTTGCACATGCCAGCATAAAAGGTGAGCCCCATTGTGTAACAGTACTGAGGTTGGGTTTATAATATCACATCACCTGTGTGTGCATGTGTGTGTGTGTCTGTGTGTGTGTGTGTGTGTGTGTGTGTGTGTGTGTGTGTGTGTGTGTGTGTGTGTGTGTGTGTGTGTGCGCCTGTAGCTCTAAGTATTAGAAGACTCTTCCCACTCAGTACACTTCACATTGCCCTACTTCACAAGATCTGTTGCTTTCATTCACATTAGAAGTACTATTGGACACCGATCACCCCTATAAGATGTGTAGTGCATGCAATAACTGTGTAACGCTATAGTACAAAAAACTAGATGGGTAGGGATTCTACTCTCAAATCTGGCAAATGTGCATCTTGGTGTATGTTTGTAGGAAGAAGTATATTGATAAGTTTCCCACCCACTGGCCTACTTTACCAATCATGCTGATGTCATTCCCCTTATCAGCACCTTTGGCCATTTATCAGCCCAGTAAGCTCTGTAGTGCATGCGATAATTGTGTAACACTATAGTACAAGTAAATAGATAAGCAGTGGTTCTACTCTTAGATCTGGCAAATGTGCGTGTGTGTTTGTAGGAAGAAGTATTCTGATAAGTTTCCTACCCACTGGCCTACTTTATCAGTCATGGTGATGTCACTCCCATTATAGGTTCATAGGTGTGTACCAGGCTAATGGCCCTGGAGCTGTTATAAGCCCAGCCCATAGAAGTGCCCTGCCATTGTGCCACCCAATATTAGTTCCCAGTGCCTCCATCAAGTAGACCCACTGGAGTGATCCCTGGGGTGAACTTTCTATTACCCATCCACTCATCAATATCTCTCTGGAACAAGGTCATCTAAGTGCTTTGCTTGACATGTATGAGAAATGTATTCCAGGGTATGTGCAGTCTCTCTGAGTGAGGAAACTGTCCCTCCAGCATATTGTGTTAATTGTGGTAATGAGGTCGAGGTCCCTGCAGTTTGTGGTGCAGAGGGATTGGGATGTCTTTAGATGTAGTATTTCTAAAAGAGCTGGGTCAGACATAGCTTTGCAAGTCAAGCAGAGATCATCTCTAAGTAGGTGACATGAGATAGAGAATAGCTGGAGTCTTTTGAGTCTGCCTGTGTAGGACATGTGTTTAATGCCTAGGATCCTCTTTGTGAGGTACTTCTGTGGCCTCTCCAGCTGTTGCAGGTGTCTAGTGAGGTACATTATACTTGCTGATTGGTCTAATGAGGGAGGAGTACACAGAGATGACCTCTTTCTTCATGGATGCAAAACTCTTGGTAATGAGGTGTGCCACATAGAAGGATTTCCTCACCACAGTGGCAATGTGGTGGTTAAAGGAGAGGTTGCTGTCAACCTGTGTCCCCAGATCTCTTATAATGCCCACAGTAATCAGTGGGCTCATATCGATGTGGTACTTAGTGGGAACTGAGTTTTTACCAAAGGGGCCGATGATGCTTTTTGTGGTGTTAAGCTTCAGGCCATGGTTTCCACACCCGTCAGTGCTTTCAGTGAGGCCTTTCTGTAGGATGTCTGCATCACTTGTGGAGTTAATGATGGCTCCAAGCTTTCAGTTGTCTGTGAACTTGGTCAGTCAAAGTTCCTTTGTGTTGACCTAGACTCCTGAGAAGTAGATGCTGAACAGGAGAGTACACAGGAGTGTTCCCTGTGGGACTCTACTCATGACTGGTTGGCAGTCTGACTTGGAACTTGCTACTTTTACACTGTGTGTTCTATCTGTGAGCCAATTTGCAACCCCCCATACTGATATAGGGGTTGATGTCTAGTTTGGTGGGTTCATCAATAATTCTCGACTGAAGAATGGTATCAATAGCATTGGCCAGATTGATGTAGGCTGCATGCAGTGCCTTAGTGTCATACACAGCCCTGGTGACTGACTCAAAGAAGTCAACCAGGTTGAGCAGGCATGATCTCTCTTTCACAAAGTCAAACTGTGTGGGGTCCAGAGTTAGGAGATTACCTATATGTTTGTCGATCAGATCCCTGATGAAGCACTCTATCGCTGTACATATTAGACTTGTCAGGCTAATCGGCTGATAATTCCCAGGGTGTGTAGTTGCCGTACCTTTATGGAGAGGGATGACTGTAGCAGTGTGCCATTTGGGAGGGACACAGACTGAGGTGAGGCTGTGACTGAACATGGCACACAGATGTGGTGTCAGGTATCTTTGTAGTTCATGTGGAACACAGCCAGGGATAATTTTGTCTCTCATGTAAGCTGTATTCTTGCCCATGGACAATGTAGGTGTAACCTGGGCATCAATAATCTTGGGTACCTGGCATTCTTCTGGCATTCTGATTTTTCCCCAGGGGGAAAGAGGGGTAAAGCTGGCACTGAATGTGTTAGCAAGAATGTTGGCAATGTCTGTTGGCTCAGTATGGGAAGTAGCATTGTGCACTAACTCAGAGCACTTGTGGGTATTGCCGTGGAGGTTCTTGATATAACTATCAAAGGATTTCTGATTGTCAGTGTCTGCTGCAAATCTGCTGTCATAGCTGGCTTTAGATGATTTCATGAAGGATCTGAAGTTGTTGTTGAGGCTAATAAGGGGGTTTTACCACTCTTGGGACTGCACTTTTATCTGCAACAGTTTCTTCCTTTGGTTGTATAGGTTATTAATGGCAGGGAACAACCAGATTGGCCTCCACTATTTGGAGGAGAGTGTCATGGTTCTGTTGGGTATGACTAGTTCCATGCATTGATGTACATGTTTGTGCAGTGCATTTGTGTATGATTCAGCAGTTATGCAGGTATTTTCCATTGGCATGGGTGCTGTGAACTTAGCCACCTCTGTTTTTAGGAGACCAAAGTCAGCTTTGGAGAAGTTTTTCAAGGTGGTTACCTTTGCGGGGGGTGTGGGTGAGATGTGGAGTTCCACGGTGATTACTTCATGGTTTGAACCGACCAGATAGGGATTGACTACTGTTTTCAAGCGATAGTCCCATATGTTAGTAATCAACACAGGTCAAGGATGTTTCTTTCTCTACTGAGTGTCTGAGTGAGCTCGTCCAGGGCACTGGAACTGATGAATTCCAGGAAGCATTGAGAAAGTGTATTGGTGTTTGAGTATCTTTCCCAGTTGATGGAGGAGTAGTCGAAGTCTCCTAGTATGGGGGTGTTGGGTTGGACCTTGATAGATACCATGGTGTTGAGGAATGTGGACTGAGAGCCTAGGAACATGTATGGGGACATATAGCAGGCTATGACCTGGATTGCACTATTACCCAATGTCAGTTGTACCTGAAGTATCTCAGATGCATTATGCTGGGTTACTAGTCTGGAGGTGTGCCTATCCTTTATTAATATGGAGACACCACTGCCTTTGAAGCTCTGGTCCTTGTTTTGGGGCTGACAGGTGTGGAATGAGCTATATCCTGGTAGTGCAGGGGTGCTGTCTGCTGCTGTAAACCAGGTCTCCATTACAGCACAAATGTCAGTGTTCTCCATTTTGAGGAGTGCTTCGAGTGGCTGCATCTCAAGATTTAGATGTCTAGTGCTGAGCAGCATAACCCTCAGAATGCATATAAGTATAGTTGTTACAGTAGTAATTTGATTTGTAACACCACTTAAAAAGGAACTATAGGGGTGGCAAGACACTTAGCCAGTACCTGGAAACCCAGGGGAGACATATACAGGGCATCTATGGCAAGCCATCAAAGTCTGTCAATCATGTCATCCCAAGCAGACAGATACTGGATCCCCTGGGAATGACACCAGAAGTCAATCATTTGTTGTTTGCATTGTGGTATCATTCTGGGTGACAGTAGTATACTGCTCAGGACTACTATCATACCTGCCTGGCCCACATAATCTGAGAGCTCCACCATGTCTCTTTTCATGTAGTCCAGGGAGGTGCATCTCAGGTCATTCACACACATGTGGACAATGACAGAGTGATACTTGTAGTTGTTGTGGAGTGACTTCACTGGGTGTGTTATGTGTTGGATTCTGGCACCCGAAAGACATCTGACTGTTACCTTTTCCATGTTCAACCTAATGAGTGGGACATCTGTGTGCCTCACTATTGAGTCACCTATAATTACTGTATTAGGCAAGGTGGTTAGCCTTAGGGGCTTAGGTTAAGGGACACACTGTGTATTTGAGATATATGTCCTGTGGTTTGTGCTGTGTTGTTCTGGTCGAGTGGGTGTCTGTCTTAGTGGTCTTTGCTGTTTGTGTAAATGTCTGCAGGTTAATGGGCAAAAGCACAGAGAACTGCACTTTAATCATGTCAGGAGGGGATGTCATAACTACTAAGTACTGGAGCTAATTCCATGAGGAACAACTACCGTTGATGGATCTCAGGTGTGCTAGAATAATTGATACAAAAACCTGTTGAAGTGCAAAGCTATTAGGCTATTTGAAATGCAGAAGAGAAAGAACTAGCAATATCTAAGGGAAAAACTAAAGGCAGACTTTCTGGCAACTGTAATAGTATACCTCAATACAGAACATGCTGGAGGGGCAGGTTCATAACCCAGTGACTGCCCATGCTATGGAATAGACTTCCCATACATGTCAAATAGAGCACCTCACTGGCCCTCTTCAAGAGAAACCTTGATGAGTGGATGGGAAATAGAAAATTCACCCCGGGGATTACTTCAGTGGCTCTATTTGACAGAGGCACTGGGAACTAAAGTCAGGTGGCACAATGCCAGGGTAATTCTATGGGCTAGACTTGTAAAGTCTCCAGGTAAATTAGCCTAGTACACATCTAGGAACCTATGAACCTGCTGACAGTACTGCAGTAACCTGTTCTGTATGTATAAGCCAGTGGTACTATACAGCACTGAGCTGACATGTCTGAAGGCTACCTGTCTGTGACAAGGGGTATGTATGCAAGGTCACACTGTCTGACACCAGTGTCCCTCACGCACTGCTGCATGCATACACACCTGGTACATGTACATATAAAGCTGTACCTTGCCTATGACATGGTTGCTGTATTCCCACTGTGCCATACTCCCTCTTGGGAATGTCTACAGGGTCACAGGCTGCAGACACACAGACACCTGGAACACAAACAGAATACAGCATGTCAGACTACATTCAGTCAGTTTACTAACAGCAATAATGCATACTGGCTAATAAGGTACATACACCTGTATGTGTACCCATAACAAATGCAAGTAGACAGCACCTTACATAGTATTACATAGCTATACTGTACTATATTCACCCTGTGCATCAGACCCATATTAGCATGTCCCTGCATCAATGTTATGGATGACAGGGAAGTGGCACAGATATCATCATATGCACAGGGTGTTGTGTGTGTTTGCCAGAGGCATAGGCTGGGCCATGCGGTTGACATCATGTGTGTGTGTTTGGAGGGGTATCAAACAGATGGGCTGTGCAGAGGTGCTGTGTGTGTCTGGAGGTGACCTGCCTGTGATACAGATGTGTGTGTGTATGTATGCACACAGTCACACCATGTGGCTGCCCTACATAGGGGTATGTTGGACAGCTGTGGATCATACGTGGCAGGGTGTCCAGTTCACTGTCTCTGGCCACAGACTCAGGAACTGGTCCTGCCAGGGGTATCACTGGCACCACCAGGCCCAAGGCTAGATGCAGTACTGCTTCCTGATTGTGACTGCTGTTTGCTGGATACGTGCCACTGACGGGACAAGCCAGGAGCACATGCCCATGGCCTGCTCATGTGTGATGTGGACAGCAACCCCATTCAGTAGGGCTGGTGTCACTGCCACTATGGAAGTGTGAAGGTGCACGGCCCTGTAGACTCTCAGCTGTTGTTGGTGCTGACCTACATCCATATGGCCAATGCCTATCTCCCACCACATCCTCTAGCACTGACATGCCACGGTTGAGGATTGCCAAGGTCTCAACCCACCATCTATTCATGACCTCAGTATTTTGACATGTGGCCTCAACAAGGTCATGTATGTCACCATGTAAATCAGGAAGAGTTGCATCCACCACTTTGAGTATTTGTCTGGTGTGGCATTCACTATGTGCCTGTGCATCCATGACAGCCTGAAATATGTGTCTGGTGACAACTGTTGTGGCACTTGCGAAAATGGCTTGAGAAGCAGCAGTCCTCCTGCAAGAACCCCTGTCCATCCGCCTGTGTGGGACCTTGCCTGCACTCTGGCTGTAGCCAGTGTCTACACTCACACCTGCATTGACACCTGACTAGCCTGTTCCATGCCACCACCTGGCAACTGTCCATCATCTGTGGCCACTGGTGATTGGGTATGTGTGCGCATTGTCACTGTGTGAGCTGATGATGTGGACAAGAGTGGGATGCCAACTAATGGCACAGATTCAGCACCTGACAGCCCCACCTGTACCTCACTTTTCTTAGCATCATTGTCAGAGTCTGCAGAGACAATGACATCAGTTTCCAAGCAGGAGGGACATCATACCCCATCGCCACCTGTGAGGGGACGACAACAAATGTACATTAATACCTGCACTTTGAGGTTGGCTGGTACACAGACACACACACACACACACACACACACACACACACACACACACACACACACAGACTCTTACAGGTGAGGTGGCAGAAATCTGTTACACAGACCTCACATTACCCAAATGGTGACATGCATGACACACGGCCCTCAACATCATGCATTGCAGCCAGATGTTCTTCATTCCACATTGCTGCAGTCCTAACTATTGGGTAGTCCGCTGTCCAGTCGGCCCGAATACCAAAGTATATGGCTGACGTCGGTCAGGGCGCATTAGACTGACGTCAGTACGTCAGGGTACTAATGCGCATGACCGACGTCATATCCTCAGTCTTTTTTGCCGCATGGTCCGATGCAGAAGCAGTTTTGCGAGTGCAGGTTGGCGTTCTGAAATTTTCTGAAGTCGGAGTTTCAGACCGAATCAAAGTTGGCTAAGTACCCCGTTGGGGAACATTTTGGTTTTTTCTTGCCTCAGTATTTAACCAGAAATGTCAGAAAAAGCGTTGTAATTATAAAATGCCGTCGGATGCTCCGACGCCCGCTTCGTCCAAAAAGCGCAAGGACAAAACAGCGAAGCCTAGGGTTGATGAACCGGCAGTCCGACGCCCGGTTCTTTGGAAGGCTCAGTGGAGCCAGAGGTTTTGCCAGGAGTTTCTTTGGAGTCTCAGGCAGAGACTTTACTGTTACAGGATGTGCCTTCTCAGGAGGTAGGCCAGGCTGAGGGGGCTTCTCAGGTAACTGTTCTTCCCTCTCTTCCCAAGGTAGTTAGAGCCTCTCCTTCTGTTTCCAAAACTTCTTTGAGAGGTAGGCCAAGTTTAGCTTCAGTGCCTAGCACTTCAGGTTCTGTGCCTAAGAAACATATGCTTAAAATGGCAGAAGATTTGATTACTATGATTAGAGGTTCTATGCCCCCTCCTGATAAGAGGCCTAGGGTGGAACCTGAGTTTGAGAGTTTTGAACAGTGTTCAGAGGCTTCTGAGTCTTCTGCGGAAGACTTGCAGGAGTATCCTCCTTATTCTGATTCTGATGTGGATGATTCCACTCCTACAGCTTCTCCTCCTGAGGATTTCTCATTTTCAGAGACTCTGCATTCCATGAGGGAGCACTTTAAATGGGAAGGCCAAGATTACTCTGATTCCAGGAAAAGGCTTAGGGAATTCTTGTTTTTACCCCAGCATAGGCCCTTAGCTATACCTCCTGTGTTGAATGTGGTGGAAGATGTTTTTGCAGAGGCTTCCCTGAACCCTGATTCTTTGCTTCCTGCTACTGTTAAACCTGATAGGTACTATAGGGTGCCTGAAGCTCATAAGTATCTTTTTAAGAGTCCTAGGGCAGACCCGGAAACTGTTTCTCAGGGACCTAAAGGTGTTACGGCTTCTGTTGTTAAAAACCCTGTTCCCACTGATAAAGAGGCAAGGGCTTTGGATAGATGGGGAAAGAAAGTGTATACTTCTTCCACTTTAGCCATGAGGGCATTGAATTGTCAGTTTCACATGCTAAAATATCAAAATTATCTCCTTTCACAATTGAAATCTAAGGTGGATGCTTTGGAAGGTATTGAGTGTAAAGAGTTGCTGGATTTAGTTCATGTGTCTGAACAAGTGGGTAAGCATTCTTTGCAATGTGGTTTTGATGCTGTACAGGCCTCCTCGAGGGTGGCTGCCACTAGTTCTGTTCTTCGCAGGCATGCCTGGTTGAGGGATCAGAATTTAGCTGAGCATGTTAAGACAAGGATTTTGGATGCTCCTTTACAGTCTGATGTGTTGTTTGGTTCGCCTGTGGAAGCAGTTTTAAAGAAAATGGAGGACAAAGCTAAGTCTATGCAAACTGTTAAAGATTTTTTGCAGGTACAGCCACCGAAGTTTAGTAGAAATTGGCCTACTAAGGGATGGACATATCCTGCTTATGATTCCCAGTCTAGGGTAGGTCTAGACGTGGTAGGGCAGAGCTCAAGGTTCTTTTAGGCCTAGAACAGGGAGTTCACCTGCTCAGACTTCTGGTGAGGGCAGGGGTCAGTCCTTTCGTAAACAGACCCAATGACCTGCCTTTTCAGCTGCCAGTAGATTCTCGTCTGGCAGCTCCTTTGGGAGGAAGACTGTCTCTTTTCAAAGAAAATTGGGATTTACTTACTCAAGACAGATGGGTGTTGGATATCATTCACCACGGTTACAGGTTTTATTTCCATACATTGCCCCCTTTCAAAGGCATGCCAGACGTTCCTCCTCCAAAGGAAAGAGGCTCACAAGCAAATTTCTCTGTTACTTCAAATAGGGGCCATTCAGCCAGTCCCTGTATCAGAAAGGGGCCTAGGATTTTATTCTCGCCTGTTCCTAGTACCAAAGAAGGGGAACACGTGGAGACCAATTTTGGATTTATCTATCCTCAACACTTATCTGGACATTCCCAAGTTCAAGATGTTGACGTTACAACAGCTTTTACCTCTGCTGGGCAAAGATCACTGGATGGTAACTTTAGATCTCAAGGAAGCTTACCTTCATGTGCCTATAAGACTAACTTGCAGGAAGTATCTGCGTTTTCGAGCTGGAAATTCTCATTATCAGTTCTCTGCATTGCCCTTTGGCTTATCTACTGCCCAGAGTATTCACAAAGGTTCTGGCTCCAGTGATAGCTTACTTCAGGCTAAAAGGAATTCAAATCTATCCTTACTTGGACGACTGCCTGATTCTGGCTCAAGAAAAGGAAGACCTTCTACAGCATCTGGAATATGTTATAGCAGTGCTAAGATGCCTAGGGTATTCTGTGAACGAAATAAAGTCCAGTCTAGTACCCTCTCAAGACATGTGCTTTCTGGGTGTGAGACTGAATACAGCAGCCCAGATGGCCCTTTTAACCCCGGACAAACAAAAGAGTCTATCCCTTTACTTCCATCAACTATCTCATCAGTCCGTGCTGACTGCAAGGACAGTCCTTCAAGCATTAGGGTTCATGGCATCTTGTATTCTGGTGCTTCCCAATGCCAAACTGCATATGAGGAAGCTGCAATGGTATCTCAAAAATGTATGGACACAGCACTGCCAGGATTTGGACACTGTCATTCAAATAATACCTTGCCTTCAAAAAGAATTTTTGTGGTGGGCTCAGGAATGTCACCTAAGCAAGGGACTCTCTGTGACCCGGCCAGAGGCGAGTCAGATTTTAACGACAGATGCCTCGGACATTGCTTGGGGGGCTCATCTAAATGGGAAGTGGATACAAGACAAGTGGCCTGCCAGACTACAGCATCTACATATCAACATGAAGGAGATGTTAGCAGTCCAGTTTGCATTAATGGCTTTCAAGGAGTTACTTCTTCCAGGGCAGGTGTTGATTCTAACAGACAACACAACTGTCATGTGGTACATCAACAAACAAGGGGGAACACATTCTTATCCTCTATGCAGGCAAGCAATGATGTTATGGGAGACTGCGCTCAGCTTGCAACTAACTCTTCAGGCAAGGTTTCTGCCGGGAGCACAGAACTCCTTAGCAGATGTGTTAAGCAGACAAATCATGGATCCCCACGAGTGGAAACTGGATCTTCATGTATTTCAGAAATTGACAGTGTCATGGGGAACTCCAGACATAGATCTGTTCGCTTCTCCACTAAACCACCAGCTGCCAAAGTTTTGCACAAAGGGGTTTCATCACACAGCTTGGAAAGTGGATGCTCTGTCTTTCAGTTGGAAAAATCTTCATGTGTATGCCTTTCCACCTCTGCCTCTTCTTCCAAAGGTACTCTTAAAGGTAAGACAAGACAAGCCAAGGATGATTTTAATAGCTCCAGATTGGCCTCGGCAACACTGGTACCCACTACTAAGGAGTCTGGTAAGGAAGCCTCCATGGCCTTTACCTTTGATTCCACATCTGTTATCTCAGAAGGACGGTCATCTGCTCAATGTCAAGCTTCACTCTCTTCATCTAACAGCCTGGCATATTCTGTGTTGAAACACAGCAGGTCTCAACTTCCTCAACAAGTTTTAAATGTGATTATGGAAGCTAGAAGACCTAGTACAAGGAAAGTGTACGCAGAAAAATGGAAGAGATTTTTATTTTGGAGTACAGCAAAGAATTTGGAGATTTCTGAGCCTAATTTGAGTGTGGCTCTTCAATATCTTACTGAGTTATTGGACAAAGGTTTGTCCTTCTCTTCCATTAAGATTCATGCTGCAGCAATTTCAGCTCACTATGATTGTGACCCACCATTGTTTTCGCATCCTTTGTTCAAGCAGTTTCTTAGAGGGGCAAAGAATATAAGACCCCCGTAGAGCTCCTACTCCTGCTTGGGATCTCAATTTTGTGTTGGAAAACTTACTCTACAACCTTTTGAGCCTCGGCTACTGCTGAATTGAAATACTTGTCATGGAAGACTGCTTTTCTGTTGGCTATTACTTCTGCAAGAAGGGTGTCTGAGTTGCAGGCCCTTATGGCAGTAGAGCCCTTTTTGATTTTCCATAAGGATAGGGTATCATTACGTACTAATCCTTCCTTTATGCCTAAGGTGGTTTCTAGTGTGGCTTTAAACCAAACTATTCATTTGCCTACTTTTTATGCAGACCCCAAAATAAAGGGAAAAGATTTTGCACACTTTAGATGTACACAGGCAATTGCGTTATTATTTGAGCAGGACTAAGGATTTTAGGCAGTCTCAGCAGTTGTTTGTTTCTTTTGCTTTGAGTTCGCAGGGCAAGCCTGTGTCAAAGCAAACTATTTCTAGGTGGATTGGGTTTTGCATTGCATTTTGTTATTCCCATCATGGCAAGGAGATTCCAGCTGGGATTAGGCCTCATTCCACTGCCACTTCAACAGCATTTCTAAGGGGGGTGGCAACTAAGGATATTTTGGAGGCAGCTACTTGGAGTTCAGTGCATACTTTCTCTAAGCATTATCACCTTCCTCTCTACTCTAAGTCTAGGGCTGGTTTTGCCACAGCTATTTTGCAAGGCATGTTGTCAGCTCCTGCTTCTTTATGATTTGCCAGCCTCCCTTACCTCTGCTTTGGGATTCTACCCAATAGTTAGGACTGCAGCAATGTGGAATGAAGAACATAGTACAGTTTTGTACCTACCATAAATGTAGATGTTCGAGGATCCACATTGCTGCAGTCCATTTACCTCCCTCCTTCCCCTCTGTGTTTAGGGGTGGTTGTGTAGGTGAGGTTATATGCTGATAATTTTGTATATATTGTACATATTTTTAGTGCAGGTATATTGGGCCTTGTCTTTTTAGGGTCTTCTGACATCTGGGGCAAGAAAAGACTGAGGATATGATGTCGGTCATGCGCATTAGTACCCTGACGTACTGACGTCAGTCTAATGCGCCCTGACCGACGTCAGCCATATACTTTGGTATTCGGGCCGACTGGACAGCGGACTACCCAATAGTTAGGACTGCAGCAATGTGGATCCTCGAACATCTACATTTATGGTAGGTACAAAACTGTACTTTTTACTACATGTAACTAATAATATAAAGCTCTGGGATATGTGAATGGTGTTAGTAGGTGATGCCCCTTCCCCAGCACAGACTGCACCCATGTACAGATCATTGCTGTTTACCTGTATAGCACAATTGCAAGTACTACAGAACATACCTCACAACTGTACAGATCCTCGCAGGATGTGTAGATGTCTGTCTCATATGTTTGCTCTGTTTCTCATAATCCCTGTGTTTGTCTGATTCATAACTGGGATGATCTGAGGAGTGACGTCACTGATTCATGACATACATTTGAGTTTCAGACCTCCAAACCAGCAGTAAATTTATGGTCACACAATTCCTGTAAAACCACCACCCTTCTAAGCTTACAGTGGATATAAGTGTACACAACCCTGTTAACATGCCATGTTCTTGTAATATATAAGATGAGACCACAATAATGCATTCAAATATATTACCCACCTTTTATGTGACATACGGCCTGTGCAATCCCATCGATAAACAAACAGATGTGTTATGTATAAAACATAATGACTGAAATATGTACAATATGATGGTTGTATAAGTGTGCACACCCTAAAAAAATGCTACTTTGTTGAAGCACCTTGTAAGTGACTTACAGCATTCACTCTTATTGGGAATATGTCTATCAGCATGGCACATCTTGACTTGGCATTATTTGGCCACTCTTCCTTGCAAAGGCAACTCTGTCAGATTGCAAGGGCAGCTCATGTGCACAGCCCTCGTCGCGTTACACTGGGGTTTTGCTATTGGGCTTAGGTCTAGGCTCTGGCTGGGCCAATCAATAACCATGAGTGTATTCAGGTGGAGCCATTCTGAGGTAGATTTGGATGTATGCTTTGGGTTATTGTCATGTTGAAGGATGACACTCCTTCCCAGCCTCAGCATTCTTGCACATGCCTGATGGATGTGGGCTAGATGTGAGTGTTATTTTGAACTGTTCAGAATTCCCACCACCATGACTACAGCCCAGCTCTGGCTTTAGAACAACATCCCCACACCAGGCTAATGCCACCAGCATGATTCACCTTGGAGATGGAGTTCTTTAGGTGAAGAGAGGTGTTGCTTGTCCACCACACGTACCTTTTGGTATTGTGGCTGTGAGGCCGATCCATGGTCTCATTACACCATAATGCATTTTTACACATGCCTTTGGTAGACATGATGTGCTGACTGCAAGCTGTAACCACCCCTGGATGTTTTTTTTTTTTGGTGTGGGGAAATGCTTCTATGTTCTGACCCTACCCCATAAGCTGGACTTATGCAGAATAAGGGAGATTGTTCTCACATGTAAGTACATAACACCAGTACTTGCAAGAGATTTCTGCAACACCCTTAGTGTTGTTGTATGTCTCCTGGTAGCCTACCTGACCAGGATTGGACATATCTTTTCATCAGTTTTGGAGGGATGTCAGGTTCTTTTCAACAGCACTGTTGTCCCATATTCAATACACCTTTTGATGACTATCTCCACTGTGTTCCATGGTGTATGCAATGCTATGTTAATGTTGTTGTACCCTACTCCTGAATGATACCATTCAAATATGAGATCCCTTTGCTGCTTTGTAAGCTGTCTACAAGCCATGGCTGTTGCTGTTGCAGGCAACTGAGCAAATGTCATGAATATCCTACTTGGACAGCAGACTGCTATTTGGTGTTACTCAGAGTGCCTTTACTTGATGGCAGGTGTGTACCCAAGCAGACTGAATGCTGTCAGTAAATCACAAACAGCTGCAATACAATATTATCTGAAGGTTGTGCACACGTATGCATCCAACATATTGTAAGGTTTGTATACTCCATATTTTGTGCCAAACAGATTTGTTGGTTTTACATGTGAATTGTTTGTGTTATGGGTCACATTAAAGGTTGGAAAAGGTGTAGACTGACATATTGTGGTCTCGGTTTGTATATATCACAAACACCTGGCATCTTAACAAGGGTGTGTACACATTTTATATCCACTGTATAAGAATAATGTTTCACACATGTCCCTACCGTAGGCCATTTGTCCCCCCCCCCATTTTGTTGGTCTCTGTCCAGAAGTATTGCACTGACAGGTTGTCAGGTATGCTACAGGAATGCTACATTCTCTTCAGATAGGCCCCTGTGGTGACCACTGTGATGCAATGCAGTTAACCCCACCACAAGTGAACATGCACATAAAGCAATATGGCTATGAGTGACAGTTGTGTGCATAGTAATTTGCATGCCCTTTTCATGCCTAGGGTATTGGCAAACCACAACAGAACTATTCCATACTCACCACCTTCAGGCTGCTGTCCCATAGGCAGACCAGAGGGACCTAGGTAGTTGTGGGAGAGAGATATTGTCAGCAGATTCACATGTGGCATTGGTACAGGATGGATACAGCATGTCTGCACATTTACAGTACTATCCCCAATACTACAGAATTTTCTGTCCTTCACCATAGAGGTGCACTTCTGTGAATTAGAAAATCCCATCCACAACTACAATCTGACCTGACACATGCACATAGATACTCTACAGATACAAGTATGTCTGCTGCACTAGTCTACTAATCTCGACTGGGGCCTTACCTGCACACTCCTCATCCATTGTCAGGGTGTCACCCACCTCCAGCACATGGGGGTCTGTACCCTGATGTTGTGCTGGGATAGGTGCCTCAAGGTTGATGAGGAGCTCCACAGTGGGCGTCAGTTGGGGCTGCATGGCTGGGCCCCCACTGTGGCTGTGTGGTCCCTGGCCATGGCAGCAGCCCTTTGCCAGGCATGGCATATGAGGTCGGTTACACAATGCCGGACCTGCTCGTATGTACATGCATGCAGGCTGACATCATTTACCCTTTGGAAAAGGTCGTCTCACAGGGTGGTCCTATCCTGCAGATGTTGCTGGCTTTAGCCAAACAGTTTTGCATGGTGCTGTAGTATGGCTTTGATGATAATGGTTGTTTCAGCCACTGAAAATGTTGCCCTTCTCTGATGCAACATTGCTCCTGAAAGACATAAACCAGAAATGTCCTTGTATATACAAATGAGGTTATTTCTGATATTTGCTGTTATTTTATGTGTGTCATGGAGCTTATCTCCCAGGGTCTCTACTGAAAATGGACATATATCCAGTTAGACTAGCCCGGTCAACAAATGTAAAATAATAAAAAAATAAATAAATAAACAGGGAACCACATCACAGGAGCTCATACGTTTGGCAACAGTATGTACAGAACCTGCACATGTACATTGAATACCAATAGCCACCATTCACAACCACACCATACCCCTGTAATCTATAAGCACAGTATCAGATTGCAATCCACTCATGGTCCTGATGTGTCGTAGTACCCCCATGAGGGCCAGTTAATTACATAATCCTCTATTCCTCATTCAGATCTGTGTAAACGGATGACATTGGCCATCTTCCATGTGGATGGGGTGTGGATGGTGCCGAGGCTTGATGTGACTACAGTGTGTAATGCAGCTGGGAGCACATGCCTGAGTCCATTTAGGATGTGGACAGTGATGTTATCATGTCCCATGGATACATATGTTTGTTGCCTTTCAGTAGGCAATAATTACCTGCTCACTGGTGATGAGGGGAGGCATTTGGGTGCTGTGCATATCCACCTATAGTCATGCTAAGCTAGGGGGGTGATGTTTGCCCTATCTCTATCTGCAGCAGGTTGGCTATAGCTATGTCGTGTGTGTATGTGGTCTGATTAACCACCATTACAGTTTGGATTGGTTTGTTGCCTCTGAGATTGCAGACATATGGGAATATGGCCTTGTGATTGGCCTTGGTGGATGTGTCCAATTTGTACTCAAAGGTAGCCTTACAGTAATCCACCTGTGACCTTATATGCTTGTTCAGACAATGGCTGACTTGATGCCAGGTTAGTGCCTGCTCCTACTTTGCCCTGTACAGATGATATAGGGACCAAGTCTGCGGTTTATGTATTGCTGCTGTCCAGCAAAGGGTATTACTCTACTTTGGTGGCGGGAGGTTTGACAAGTAAGATATTGCTGAGTCCATACAGCTTTGTAGGTGTTCATATAGTTGTTTGTAGTAGGCATGGACACAAAGTCATAACACAGTTGGATACCTCTCCAATTTCAAACTGATAATCATGCTTATTGTAGTACCCATGGCTGTGTCAGGGCAATGCAACAACCAGTACCTGTAGAAATGTCACTCTGTTAGATGCACAGTAATTAAGATTACACATGTGTACAACATGTACAGCTTAATTAAGTGACATTTTGAATCCCATGTCTGTTATGAGGTAGCCAGATACACCTAAACATACTGATGTGCACAAGTAATACCTGATATACATTTCTGTTCTATGTTAATATGGCGCACTGTATTCACATTCTTGCTTCCTAGTCATCCCTCTCATCCCATTAGAGCACGACATCTATAGGATGCCACACATACATGGGGGGCAATGGGACAAAATTAGTGACACTGTCTTAATATTGCTGTAACACACTTGAGTCATTCGATAGCACAATAACCTTTGCATTGACAGGCATACCCTGGAGTATGTACAATACTCATATGGCAGGAAGAGAGGAGAAAGGCTAGGAGTGTGGTAGTGAGGGTAAAAACTTTTAATGTTGCCAGTATAACTGGTATAGGGACAGAGCTAGCTGATATGATGGCCAAGGGAAGGTTGATATATTTCGTGTGCAAGAGACCAGATGAAAGGGGAGTATGGCTAAGTGTATAGGAGGCAGGTCACAATTGTGCTATCATGGTCTGGATGAGATGAGAAAGGGGGTTGGGGTTATCCTGAAGGAACAGTATGCCAAGAGTGTCTTTGGAAGATGAAATGAGTTTCTGATAGAGTGATGTTTATGAAACTGGAATCTGATGGTGTAATGACTGTTGTTAGTGCATATGCTACGCAAGTTGTTTGTGCGATGGATGAGAAAGAGAAATGTGAATTCAGCTGGATAATATGGTGGTGACTGTACCCAAGGGTGACAGAGTGGTGATTGCAGCAGATTTCAATGGACATGCTGGTGAAGGGAACAAAAAGGATGAGAAAATAATGGGTGTATGGTGTTAAACAAAGGAATACACACGGTGAAATGGCTATGGATTTTGCAAAAAGGATGGACATGACTGTGCTGAATATGTACTATAACATGAGAGAGGACCATAGGGTGACATACAAGAGTGGAGGAAGATGTACACGGGTGAAATGCATCCAATGTAAGAGGGCCAGTTTGAAGGAGATTGAAGACTGTAAAGTGGTGACAGGGGAAGTGTATTTAGGCAGCATAGAATGTTGGTCTGTAAGATAATGTTGGTGATCAAGAAGAGGAGGAGTGTGAGGGCAGCACCAAGGATCAAATGGTGGGAACTGGAAACAGTGATTGTGAGGTGGAGTTCAGGGAAGAGTTAAGACAGGCACTGGGTGGCAGAGACAATTTAGCAAATATCTGGGTAAGTACAGCAAAGCTAGTAAGGGAGACGGCTATAAAGGTGCTTGGTGTGACATGTGGATGGAGGAAGGAGTACAAGGAGACCTGCTGGTGGACTGAGGAAGTATAGGACAGTATACAGACAAAGAGGTTGGGGAACAAGGAGTAGGATTGTCAGAGAGATTAGGAATGTAGAGAGGATTATAAGGAGATGAGTTGCATGGCAAAGAGAGAGGTGGCAAAGGCTAAGGATGAGGCATATGAAGAGTTGTATGACAGGTTGGACATTAAGGAGGGAGAAAAGGACCTGTATCAATTGGCTAAATAGAGAGACTGAGTTAGGAAAGATGTGCAGCATATAAGGGTTGATAAAAGATAATGAAGGAAACATACTCACAAGTGAGGGGAGTATGTCGAGCAGATGGACAGAGTACTTTGAGAGGCTGATGAATGAAGAGAATGAGACAGAGAAGGTTGGATGATGTGGGTATGGTGAATCAGAAAGGGCAATGGCTTACCAATGAGGAAGTAAGGATAGCTATGAAAAGGATAAATACTGGAAAGTCTGTTGGTCCACATGACATACCTGTGGAAGGTGTTTAGGGGAAATGGCAGTGGTGTTTTTAACCATATTGTTTAATGATATCTTGGAAAGTGAAAGGTTGCATGAGGAGTGAAGAGAAACTGTTTGGCTACTGTTTTAAGAATAGGGTTGATGTGCAGAGCTGTAGTAACTATAGAGGGATATCATTGATCAGTCACTGCATGAAGTTATGGGAAAGAGTAGTGGCAGCTAGGTTAAGCAGGGACGTGATGAGTAGTGGTCAGCAGTATGGTGTCATGCCAGGAAAGAGCACTACAGATGCAATATTTACTCTGAAAGTGTTGATGGAGAAGCACAGAGGAGGTTGGGAGTTGCTTTGCGTCTTTCTGGACTTAGAGACTGCATATGACAGGGTGCCTAGAGAGGAGTTGTGGTATTGTATGAGGAAGTCACGAATGGCAGAGATATATGTAAGAGTGGTGCAGGATATGTACAAGGGTGGTGTGACAGGGGTGAGGTCTGCGGTGGGAGTGATGGATGCATTTAAGATGGAGGTGGGATGACATCAGAGATGAGCTGTGAGCCCATTCTTATTTGCAATGGTGATGGACAGGTTGACAGACAAGATCATACAGGAGTCCCTGTTGACTATATTGTTTGCAGATGACATTGTGAACTGTATTGAGAGTACGGAACAGATTTAGGCGAAGCCGGAGAAATGGGTGATATGCTCTACAGAGGACAGGAATGAAGGTCAGCAGGACTATGACAGAATATCTGTGTGAATGAGTGGGAGAGTAGCGGAATGTTGAGAATGCAGGGAGTAGAGTTTGGCAAAGGGGGATTGTTGAAATGATTGGAATCAACATTTCAGAGTAATGATGACTGTGGAGTACAAGTGAAGAAGAAATTACAGGCAGGATGGAGAGGATGGAGATGAGTGTCAGGAGTGATTTGTGACATGTGTACCAGTAAAAGTGAAAGGGAAGGCCTACAAGAGGGTAGTGAGAACAGCTATGTTATATGGGTTGGAGACAGTGACATTGACAAAAAGGTAGGAGTCAGAGCTGGATGTGGCAGAGTTACAGATGTTAGGATTTGCACTAAGTGTGACGTGGGTGCACAGGATTAGCAATATGTATATAAGAGGGTCAGCCCATGTTGGATGGT
Organism: Protopterus annectens; assembly: GCF_019279795.1. NCBI lineage: Eukaryota > Metazoa > Chordata > Ceratodontiformes > Protopteridae > Protopterus > Protopterus annectens. Next base: position 1,939,203,862 of record NC_056726.1, read on the forward strand.
TTTGAGACAAAGCCGGAGAGGCAATATTACATTGGTTTGAACATGTGCTGAGGAGGGATGATGAGTATATTGGGAAAAGGATGATAAGGATGTAGCTGCCAGGTAAGAGGAAAAGAGGAAGGCCTCAGATAAAGTTCTGGAAGTGGTGGGAGAGAAGATGCAGGTGGTTGGTGTGATAGAGCAAGATGCAGAGGACAGGCAGAAATGACAACAGATGATCCACTGTGGTGACTCTTAATGGGAGCAGCCAAAGGAAAAACAATGAGATGTTAAAATGTCAGTTTTCACAAATTTGCCAAGGATTTGCCAGACATAACACAACTCTATGAGTATATGACTACATATATGAGGCATACATATTGTCAGTGAGCATAACACTGGACAATTACATAGTATGAGCTCAGTATATCACATGCAGTTCAACACACACACCTGCAACAGTACTTCACTATGCAAATACCATGTATAGGACTCTCACATGTCTGAGACAAGCAAGTATATCATGGTTGTATTCACATTAAGATATGGATATGTATGACATCTCAGTAGCTGGCCTAGCATTGTTACAGTCAGTATTGTTCAACACACACTCCAGTAGTAGTCATATGTGACCCATCCTTTCATGGGGTGACTCAGAGACCTGACCTATGATCTATGTCACTGCAGAAAGACCCAGATGCTACGGCCATCGGTTCTGATCAGCAATATATCAGTACAGAAAGTCTTGTTGAGACATATATATTAAACCTCCTATTTCCCATTCTTACATACCCTTACTGCAGTCCATTACTTGCTTACTTGTTTGACATACCTTTTTTCCCAAGTGTAGGCGGCTATATCCTGCTGTTTTTTTTTTCAATGTTTCACTCACTCTCTCTCTCATGAATGCAGCAGCTTGCCTTTTGTAGGTAATGCTCATGATCAGCTGATGGCCTATGTGCCAGTTGGTTCCCCTACTTGCTAATTGCATGCAGAACAGTTGTGTTGATATTAATAAAGCCAATGGCATGGCAACACACTCCTATAATTGAGTACATCATGTGAGCATTGGCCCTTTTCCTTGCCAGTGAGGAGATATTAATGGAGGTGTGTGAACAACAGCATCACAGAGGGTATTTGGAAATACCTCTTGGAACCAAAATTTTGGAGACAGGTCAAAAAATGGGGGAGAATGTTCCATACATACGGACAGAATATAAGTATTGCTGTATACATTTGGATTAATGCTAGTATAACAGGGTTTGTGTGGACATGGAGTTTCTGCGTGATTTTTACTCTGACAGTTTTATGTGTTTCACTACGAAAAACACTGGATGCACTCAAATAATACCAATAAACCACGAATAGAGTGCAGAAAGCCAAAGAAAACTGAGAAACTTCTATATATTCTTTTAGAAGTGTATTTAATGAATATACCAAACTGCATAGACCATCACATACAATATGAAATAAAGTGCTTGTGCTGAACTGACAAAATGTTCCTATGTCTATCTGTAGCAAGATTCCTCCCTCTGCTGTCAAAAACCTGTATTGCATGTATATATCTAAAATACAATAAAAAACATATATATGTAAATGCAAAAATTCATGAAATACTATTGTTACCAATAAAGTGCTTGTGCAAATAATCATTATAAAGTGCTTAATACTGTATGTTCTTCCTTCTGTAAATAAATGAATATGTAAATAGATAAAAGAGATAAAACATTAACACCCCACACTATTTAAAAATATGACAATTATATTTTATTTGCCCTTATTTTTAATAAGGAAACTATACTTAGATAATCATTTAACCCTGGTTTTTTACCTGCTTCCAGGTATACCTGCCACCACAATTCCTTACTCTCCAAAATCTCTTCCCAAATTCCACCCCTTACATCTTTTCTAACTTGTTGTAGAATGAAGAAATAAAATCTACATCCTTTGCATTCTTTACTATGCTTGAATAATGCACTTGTCTCTTTTCCTTTTTGAATATCATATACGTGTTCGTATATTCTTTTCTTTAACTCTCTTTCAGTTTTTCCTACGTAATATGACGAACACTTGTCACAAGTTGCCAGGTAAACCACACCTTTTGTGTCACAGTTATAATAACTTTTACTTTTAATTAAGATATTTCTACTTCCTATAAACATCTCACTCTTGTTACAAACAAAAGCACATTGGTTGCACCGACCACATCTAAAAGTTCCAACTTTTTTTCATATCTTTCTTCCTATAATCCATGTCCTTATTACTTTTTTCTAACATATTCTTTATACTTCTGGAATTTCTGTATATAATTTTAGGCTTAAAACTATTTATTTCTTCTATATCTGTTAGGGCAGCGAATTTATCCCACTCTTTATTTAGAACATTTCCTAATCCAAGATTTTGTGTATTGTATTCAACAATGAGATTCCTATGGTACTGTTTTTCAACAGTCCCTTTATTATTGATTTCTTCACGTAATGTTTTAAATTCACTCATACCCATAATGGGTTTAAATCTACCTGTCCTACCCTTTTCCACTTCCCTTCTTATGTTAGTTACAAATGTTTCTGGATAACCTCTTTCTAAAAACATCTTATTTAATTTATTACACTCAATTACAAAATCGTCATCCAGGGTAGTCATCCTTGATCCCCTCACAAACTGCCCTTTTACTATATTTCGCTTGCAGTGCAGGGGATGGGCACTTTCAAAATGTAAATATGAATTAACATGAGTATTTTTCCTATATACCCTGGATGCGAAATACTTGAGTGTATCATTCTTCACCAGCTCTATATCCAGATACTGTAACACATCACTATTAATATTATAAGTGAATTTTAAGAAGTTAGTGGTGTTACCAATATATTCCATGAATTCCTTAAACTTTTCCTGTCCCCCTATCCAAAATATAACTATATTGTCAAGGAATCTTTTATACAGAATCCATTCCTTGTTGAAATCAGAATTTAAAATATATTTTTCCTCCCATTTGGACAAAACTATGTTGGCATATGTTGGTGCACATGCCGCCCCCATGGACACCCCCGTCTTTTGCTGAAAATACTCTCCATCAAATAATAAGAAATTATGTTTTAAAATAGTGTCCATGAGATCTACCGAAAGTATCTTTTCTTCTTGAGTCATGGTTTTGTCCAAAAATATACACTCCTCAAACAACTCCATACCACTATTATGTGGTATACTGGAGAATAAATCAACAATGTCTATAGTTATAAATAAAAGGTTGGTGCTGTAAAAATCAGGTGTTAGTTGTTTTAAAAAATCCCATGAGTCTTTCAAAACCACTTTATTGTTTGTCCATATATGCTTAGTAGTAGTATCTACGTATTTCGCCAAGGGTGCTGTTTTTGACCCTTCAGCCGTGACTATGGGTCTTAGGGGGGGGTCCAACCAATTTTTATGGACTTTCGGAATTCCGAACATTGTAGCCATTCTAGGTTTTACTACTGTGAAAAATTTATATAATTCAGGCCTTAACACCCCTTCTAACATGAAATCATTCAACATGTTGTCTATCCGGTGGTATGCTACATTTACCTCATTTTTTGAAACCACCGTATACTTTGATTCATCTCTGAGTATCATGTTCATCTTTCCTTTGTAAATTATATTTTCCATAATGACCACACCCCCCCCTTATCTGGTTTCATAACCCTAATAGAATCATCACCTATTAGTTCAATTAATGCTTCCTTCTCATCCTTTTTCAAGTTATTGTGAAATTTTGTATTATTATTGTGTTTAATTCTAATTTCTTCTTCCAATATTTTTTCAAAATTTCTTAACTGAGGTAATAAGGGTGGATTATACGTGGATTTCTTTTTCAATCCCGTCTTATTTTTTTCACTCCCATAACCATTATTCTTTGCCAGTACACTCAAATTAATTTTTCTCATAAATAACTTGGTGTCTAGTATTGTGGTGGTGGTATCCCCCTTAGAGCTAGGTATAAATTTAAATCCTTTACTGAGTAAATTAAAATGGTTTTCTTTGATATCAAAATTGCCATAATTATATATGGAAAAATCCTTGTACGTATATATAACATTGTCTGTTATATTAATATTATTGACATCACCTTCCAAATCTGTGAAGCTAGAAGAGTGGGTGTTAGTTAAAACCTCCCCCTCCCTCTTCTCCCCCCCCTTCCTGTAAAAATTTCCCCTGTTATAATGAGGCCTATATTCTTCATCTGTTTCCCTTACTAATGGAGGGAAATCTTGGTCATATTGATAGTCATTCATAAACTCTGTATGACTATAAGTGGGTTTGTTCCATTTCCTGTTGTTAAAAAAATTGTTAGTGTCCTTTTTAGAAAAAGTGGGTTCTGGGTAATTAGTCCCATTTTCATACTCTGTAATATCCCTTTGTAGTTTACCTAATTTCCGTTGCATGACTTGTTTACATTTATCATCAATATCATGCCTAATTTTATAATATTGTTGTCTCTCTTCCTTTATACCATGAATTAAGTCATTTTTAATAACTCCATCTAACTCATCAATTTCCTTACTTAAACATGTTAATTTCCTTTCATTTTCCTCAATAATTAACTTAATTATATCCAAACCACATTGGTTAAACACTTTAAGCAAGTTTTTGTGAAAAATAGAACCACATATAACATTATTGGGATACTTGCAAATACGTAGTCCTTTTGGGACAATTTCCTTTTTCAAACACTCTAATAAATATGTATTTTCAATATTTAAGATTTTAAACTTGGTCATTAAACCTTTAAGCTTATCTATTTTAACTACATAAGACTCTCCATCCATGTTATCAGAGCCTACATGTACATCCACACCAAACACTACATTTCTTTTTAACCAGTCTTTAGTGCTTGTGTTGTTAAAACAAACAGTACCTGTGCTTGAACCTGTGGAAGTCGGCTTCTTAGGTTGAGCCCCTACTGCTGCTCCTTGGTGCTCAATTCTCACCTCAGCCCCTTCAGATTCAGCACAAAAAATGTTTGGAGTTAATAAAGGATTAAAGTTAGTCGCTGAACCATTAGAAAAGTCGCCGGCGTCATCCTCGTCGCCCATAAGCTCCCTTTTCCGTTTACTTCTGGTGTTAAACTGCTGTGCACCTTCGTAAGCATGTTCCTCTCCACCAAACTTGGCTTGACTAACTAACATCTTGTGGCAAAGGGGCGTTAGTAAGTCTATGAGCTCGGTCAACTGGCCAATCAGTTTCCTTGATTGGCCAAGCTCTTCCAGCCCCTCCGAACTCATTACTCTCCGTTCTCCTTCACAAAAAAGTTTATCTTTGACCCAGGACGATAAACGAACTACGAAAAACACTGGATGCACTCAAATAATACCAATAAACCACAAATAGAGTGCAGAAAGCCAAAGAAAACTGAGAAACTTCTATATATTCTTTTAGAAGTGTATTTAATGAATATACCAAACTGCACAGACCATCACATACAATATGAAATAAAGTGCTTGTGCTGAACTGACAAAATGTTCCTATGTCTATCTGTAGCAAGATTCCTCCCTCTGCTGTCAAAAACCTGTATTGCATGTATATATCTAAAATACAATAAAAAACATATATATGTAAATGCAAAAATTCATGAAATACTATTGTTACCAATAAAGTGCTTGTGCAAATAATCATTATAAAGTGCTTAATACTGTATGTTCTTCCTTCTGTAAATAAATGAATATGTAAATAGATAAAAAGAGATAAAACATTAACACCCCACACTATTTAAAAATATGACAATTATATTTTATTTGCCCTTATTTTTAATAAGGAAACTATACTTAGATAATCATTTAACCCTGTTTTTTTACCTGCTTCCAGGTATACCTGCCACCACAATTCCTTACTCTCCAAAATCTCTTCCCAAATTCCACCCCTTACATCTTTTCTAACTTGTTGTAGAATGAAGAAATAAAATCTACATCCTTTGCATTCTTTACTATGCTTGAATAATGCACTTGTCTCTTTTCCTTTTTGAATATCATATACGTGTTCGTATATTCTTTTCTTTAACTCTCTTTCAGTTTTTCCTACGTAATATGACGAACACTTGTCACAAGTTGCCAGGTAAACCACACCTTTTGTGTCACAGTTATAATAACTTTTACTTTTAATTAAGATATTTCTACTTCCTATAAACATCTCACTCTTGTTACAAACATAAGCACATTGGTTGCACCGACCACATCTAAAAGTTCCAACTTTTTTCATATCTTTCTTCCTATAATCCATGTCCTTATTACTTTTTTCTAACATATTCTTTATACTTCTGGAATTTCTGTATATAATTTTAGCTTAAAACTATTTATTTCTTCTATATCTGTTAGGGCAGCGAATTTATCCCACTCTTTATTTAGAACATTTCCTAATCCAAGATTTTGTATATTGTATTCAACAATGAGATTCCTATGGTACTGTTTTTCAACAGTCCCTTTATTATTGATTTCTTCACGTAATGTTTTAAATTCACTCATACCCATAATGGGTTTAAATCTACCTGTCCTACCCTTTTCCACTTCCCTTCTTATGTTAGTTACAAATGTTTCTGGATAACCTCATTCTAAAAAGATCTTATTTAATTTATTACACTCAATTACAAAATCGTCATCCAGGGTAGTCATCCTTGATCCCCTCACAAACTGCCCTTTTACTATATTTCGCTTGCAGTGCAGGGGATGGGCACTTTCAAAATGTAAATATGAATTAACATGAGTATTTTTCCTATATACCCTGAATGCGAAATACTTGAGTGTATCATTCTTCACCAGCTCTATATCCAGATACTGTAACACGTCACTATTAATATTATAAGTGAATTTTAAGAAGTTAGTGGTGTTACCAATATATTCCATGAATTCCTTAAACTTTTCCTGTCCCCCTATCCAAAATATAACTATATCGTCAAGGAATCTTTTATACAGAATCCATTCCTTGTTGAATTCAGAATTTAAAATATATTTTTCCTCCCATTTGGACAAAACTATGTTGGCATATGTTGGTGCACATGCCGCCCCCATGGACACCCCCGTCTTTTGCTGAAAATACTCTCCATCAAATAATAAGAAATTGTATTTTAAAATAGTGTCCATGAGAGCTACCGAAAGTATCTTTTCTTCTTGAGTCATGGTTTTGTCCAAAAATATACACTCCTCAAACAACTCCATACCACTATTATGTGGTATACTGGAGAATAAATCAACAATGTCTATAGTTATAAATAAAAGTTCGGTGCTGTAAAAATCAGGTGTTAGTTGTTTTAAAAAATCCCATGAGTCCTTCAAAACCACTTTATTGTTTGTCCATATATGCTTAGTAGTAGTATCTACGTATTTCGCCAAGGGTGCTGTTTTTGACCCTTCAGCCGTGACTATGGGTCTTGGGGGGGGGGTCCAACCAATTTTTATGGACTTTCGGAATTCCGAACATTGTAGCCATTCTAGGTTTTACTACTGTGAAAAATTTATATAATTCAGGCCTTAACACCCCTTCTAACATGAAATCATTCAACATGTTGTCTATCCGGTGGTATGCTACATTTACCTCATTTTTTGAAACCACCGTATACTTTGATTCATCTCTGAGTATCATGTTCATCTTTCCTTCGTAAATTATATTTTCCATAATGACCACACACCCCCCCTTATCTGGTTTCATAACCCTAATAGAATCATCACCTATTAGTTCAATTAATGCTTCCTTCTCATCCTTTTTCAAGTTATTGTGAAATTTTGTATTATTATTGTGTTTAATTCTAATTTCTTCTTCCAATATTTTTTCAAAATTTCTTAACTGAGGTAATAAGGGTGGATTATACGTGGATTTCTTTTTCAATCCCGTCTTATTTTTTTCACTCCCATAACCATTATTCTTTGCCAGTACACTCAAATTAATTTTTCTCATAAATAACTTGGTGTCTAGTATTGTGGTGGTGGTATCCCCCTTAGAGCTAGGTATAAATTTAAATCCTTTACTGAGTAAATTAAAATGGTTTTCTTTGATATCAAAATTGCCATAATTATATATGGAAAAATCCTTGTACGTATATATAACATTGTCTGTTATATTAATATTATTGACATCACCTTCCAAATCTGTGATGCTAGAAGAGTGGGTGTTAGTTAAAACCTCCCCCTCCCTCTTTTCCCCCCTCCTGTAAAAATTTCCCCTGTTATTATGAGGCCTATATTCTTCATCTGTTTCCCTTACTAATGGAGGGAAATCTTGGTCATATTGATAGTCATTCATAAACTCTGTATGACTATAAGTGGGTTTGTTCCATTTACTGTTGTTAAAAAAATTGTTAGTGTCCTTTTTAGAAAAAGTGGGTTCAGGGTAATTAGTCCCATTTTCATACTCTGTAATATCCCTATGTAGTTTACCTAATTTCCGTTGCATGACTTGTTTACATTTATCATCAATATCATGCCTAATTTTATAATATTGTTGTCTCTCTTCCTTTATACCATGAATTAAGTCATTTTAATAACTCCATCTAACTCATCAATTTCCTTACTTAAACATGTTAATTTCCTTTCATTTGGGAAGAGATTTTGGAGAGTAAGGAATTGTGGTGGCAGGTATACCTGGAAGCAGGTAAAAAATCAGGGTTAAATGATTATCTAAGTATAGTTTCCTTATTAAAAATAAGGGCAAATAAAATATAATTGTCATATTTTTAAATAGTGTGGGGTGTTAATGTTTTATCTCTTTTTATCTATTTACATATTCATTTATTTACAGAAGGAAGAACATACAGTATTAAGCACTTTATAATGATTATTTGCACAAGCACTTTATTGGTAACAATAGTATTTCATGAATTTTTGCATTTACATATATATGTTTTTTATTGTATTTTAGATATATACATGCAATATAGGTTTTTGACAGCAGAGGGAGGAATCTTGCTACAGATAGACATAGGAACATTTTGTCAGTTCAGCACAAGCACTTTATTTCATATTGTATGTGATGGTCTGTGCAGTTTGGTATATTCATTAAATACACTTCTAAAAGAATATATAGAAGTTTCTCAGTTTTCTTTGGCTTTCTGCACTCTATTCGTGGTTTATTAGTTTTATGTGTTTGACATAACTCTCAACTATTAGTCTATCTGAAAAATGGCCAGAGTTTGGACTCCTATGTTTGGTGTGTTCCTCAGACATTTTTTGTGTTTGGAAAATCGGTAGCATACTCTGGAAATTGCAGTCAGTAACTGCTAACATCCATTTGTGTTTCTGCCCTCATATCCATCAGAAAAGATATGCTACAACTAACCCTGTTACACCAGTAACTTTCTCAGTTTATAACAGCAATATATCAAATATGCCCCTGTTTTTGGGCCTCTGTCCCCAATTATGTCAGGCTTTGTCCAGATGTCATGCAGTAAGAAGTTGATAGGTATGGTGTATGATTACTTAGTGCCTACATTCCTGATATCATCCCAGTGATGTATCAGGCTGACATACATGTTATGTGGAAGAGGGCTTATATATGAGGGGAAAGCATGGACATTTTGTGGGACTCTGTACAGTTGAGAGGTCTGTGTATTTCTGGCAATTATTGACAGACTGTCAGGATTGTGTAGCAGTGTAGTGTGTCAATGTTATTTGGCCTGTGTAGGGAGGGGATGGATGTATGTGTTGTGGCTCCTTTTCTTTCTGCCATTGCATGCTGCACCTGTTTCTGGTGGTCTATTGGCTATATATGTTTGTAGGGGCAGACTGAAACATGTCCATACCACAGTCAGGCATCATACTACACTGGGAATAGGGCAGTATATGTAGTGGGAGTGTGTGAGTGGCAAACATGTTGAGATGTTTCTTGTTCACTCAGTCCTTATACTGTACTGATCCTTTGGCTTATTGGTATGTCACTGTGACTGTGGTGGAATTGGTTATGGATATGCACTTTCACAATGGTGTCAGTTTGTCAGTGTTTTTACATCCTTGTAGTGTCTGATATATTTGCCAATATATGTGTAATTCCCACTAGTGGATTATGGTTAGTGTTGGGTCAGTTTGACTGTAGTTTTGGCAGTGCTTGGTGACATGCTAAGCAGCTGAGTGTAGTTTCCCTAATGTGATGTTATGTCCAGATATTTGTTGGATGTGCTGTTGCCTGGCCCCCATAAGTGTTGTGTAATTATGACACATCAGTGGGATGATGTGCAGATTTCAGTCACTAACTAATGAGAAGTAATTGAGTGTTGGAGTTGTGCTATTTCAGTCAATACATGTTAGGAAAGACATGAGGGTGTTACTACAGCAAATGTGTCTGTTTATCTACTGCAGTATTTCCGATATGTCCCTATTTTCATGCCTCCCCCCCACTTTGTCAAGCTTGGTCCAGATTTGTTGCACTAAGGGGTTCTGAGACTACCTCTCGACTGTCTGGATTGTTGCAGTATGTCCAGGTTTATTGTTCATATCTCTGGTCTGTTCCACAAATTCATTATTATATTAAATACCTGGTAAATCACAGTGATAATCTATGGATTTCTGACAGTAAATGATTACATACATTTCAGTTTCAGATCTCATATCCTTCCGAACATGTATGCTGAAACAAACCCTGTCACTCTGGCAGCATTGATCCTGGGAATTATCGACCTATTAGCTTGATGAGCCTGGTCTGCAAGGCCATGGAATGTAATATTGCGGAACTCATAAACACAGACATTGGTAACCTCCAAACTCTGAATCCCATCCAGTTCGGGTTTGTGAAAGACAGATCATGACTCCTGAACATGATTGACTTCTTTGAGGCAGTCACCAAAGTTGTAGACGAGGGTAAGGTGGTTCACACAGCCTATCTTGACTTCACCAAGGCTTTCGACACCATCCCCCATTCTGGAATTATAGCTAAACTCACTAAACTAGGTATAAATCCCTACATCATAAGATGAGTTGCCAACTGGCTCCCTGTCAGAACCCACACTGTAAAAGTTGCAGACTCCAAATCTGACCTGAAAGCAGCGACAAGTGGAGTACCACAGGGTTCCGTCCTGGGACCTCACCTGTTTGGTATCTACTTCTCTGAAGTACAGGCTAACACAGAAGGCCTCTGGCTAATGAAGTTCGCAAATGACTGCAAACTAGGAGCCATAGTCAAGTCCCCAAATGATGTGGACATTCTGCAGAAGGGCCTCACTGAGACAGATGTCTGGTGTCAGAGCCATGGCCTTATGCTCAATGCCAAAAAGTGCAGTGTCATCCCCTTTGGTAAAAACTCTGTACCCATGAACTACCACATAGGCAGCAATCTACTTAACACTGAATGTGTGATAAGAGACCTTGGGACCCAGGTGGACAGTAGTCTCTCCTTTGATAGTCACATCGCCACAGTAGTCAGGAAGTCCTTCTACATGGCACATCTCATCATAAAAGGATACTCATCCAGGAAAAAAAGGTCAATGTTCCCCTCTACTCAACACTCATTAGACCCATTATAGAGTACAATGCCCCTTTTGGAATGTACCTGGCCTTGGCCTTATGCTCAATGCCAAAAAGTGCAGTGTCATCCCCTTTGGTAAAAACTCTGTACCCATGAACTACCACATAGGCAGCAATCTACTTAACACCGAATGCGTGATAAGAGACCTTGGGACCCAGGTAGACAGTAGTCTCTCCTTTGATAGTCACATCGCCACAGTAGTCAGGAAGTCCTTCTACATGGCACACCTCATCATAAAAGGATTCTCATCCAGGAAAAAAAGGTCAATGTTCCCCTCTACTCAACACTCATTAGACCCATTATAGAGTACAATGCCCCTTTTGGAATGTACCTCACAAGACATCTGCAGCAGCTGGAAAGGCCACATAAGTACCTCACAATGAGGATTACTGGCCACAAACAAATGCCCTACACTGACCACCTCAAAAACCTCCAGTTTTACTCCGTAGCATAACGCCTACTCCGAGGTGATCTCTGCCTAACATATAAAGCTATGTCAAACTCAGAGCTGTTGGACATGCTACACCTAAAGAAATCCCAATCTGTCCGAGCTACACGCTCTAGGGGCCTAAACCTTGCCACCACAATAAACAGGACATGCTGGAGGGATAGATTCCTGTCCCAGAGACTTCCCATACTCTGGAACAGGCTACCCATCTATGTCAAGCAAAGTTCTTCATTAGCACTCTTCAAGAAAAATCTTGATGAGTGGATGGGAAATAGGAATTACACCCTGAGGATCACTTCTCTGGCTCTGCTCGACAGTGGCACAGAAAAATAACTTTCTTGGGTGGCGTAAGCCAGGGAACCTTGTTGGCTAGGCTTATGTAGGCCCTTGGGCCGATAGCCTAGTGCCTACTTATGAAGCTATGAACCTATTTATAAGAGCAATATTTTAAAATATGTCCCTAGTTTGGGCCCATTTTCCCCCCATTTAGAAAGCCTTTGGACAGATTTCTTGCACTTACAGGTTGAGACGTAGGGTTATGAGGTATGACTCCACTACATGTTATCAGTATATAAAGATATATATATCTATATATCTATATATATCTATATATATATATATATATATATATATATATATATATATATATATATATATATATATATGTGTGTGTGTGTGTGTGTGTGTGTGTGTGTGTGTACATATATATATATATATATATATATATATATATATATATATATATATATATACATATATATATATATATATATATATATATATATATATATATATGGGTCTTGGGCTATTCACTGAAAGCACATTTCACTGAAAGTCAAATGACTGTGCACAAAACACTGAAAGCACAATTTACTGAAAACACAATTCACTGAAATACATTTCACTGAAAGTTATATATGGCCTTTTCCCCACTGTAGTGCAACCCTGGAGTTAGTATGTATATATATTTATATATATATATATATATATATATATATATATATATACAGCAAACAAAAAGGAAAAAAACAAACTAGTGAAGAAATGATGTGGCAATAGCGAGCAAAATGAAACAGGAAGCTTGGAACACAAATTCTGCAACTACAGAGAAACGAAACAAAACTTTAATATATATATATATATAGTAAGGGGATGCGAGAGGCACTGCCCACCACACTGGGGGGGGGTATAGCCGCCCACATAGTTTGGATATATATTATGTTCAGAAAAGAGTAATTTATTGGAATTGCAAGTATCCATGTATATAGTTCTAAATATTTAAAATAGTTGGGGGGGCTACGCCCCCCCACCTCCCAATGTGGGGGATGTTTCCCCTCACACACCCCCTTACTATATATACTAACTCCAGGGTTGCACTACAGTGAGGAAAAGGCCATATATAACTTTCAGTGAAATGTGTTTCAGTCAATTATTTTTTCAGTCAATTGAGCTTTCAGTGAATTGTGCACAGTCAAATGTGTTTCAGTGAAATGTGCTTTCAGTGAATTGTCCTAGACCCATAAATATATATATATATATATATATATATATATATATATATATATATATAAAACATGTTTTTAACTTTTTAGATATATTTTGTTATATATCTGTATATATATATATATATATATATATATATATATATATATATATATATATATCTCTAGTTATATTATGTATATATTTTTCTATATATATGCATCTTTATACATGTATACATCTGTATATGTATAAGTACAAAACCTGACTGATTCTATGGAATCTTTTCCCTACTGTTGAATGACTCTGCTGCATGATATGTTTGAAAAAGCATCAGCAGTCTTGAGAACTCAAATGGTGTAGTGGTACATTGTATTGACTATGGTGTAGAGGTCCCTGGGTTTGAGAGTTGGCAGCACTGATTACTTTTTTGCTAGGCAGAACACTGGCTGAAGGCAACAGAGCAATTAAAGCAGTTTTAAGCAGGTTTGTGTGATGCTAAGCTATGCCAAAACATACTTAACTGTACAGATGCGTGATATGTGTTGTCTTCACTTAGCAACGTGTACCAGTGTGCAAATCCACTTAGCTGAGCTACCTGCTGCTTAGCATTCATGTTTGAGCAATAATCATACCTGATGAGCATTGCTAACCATTGCTCACAGTTCAGTCTTATAAAATATATTTTATATATATATTATATTATTATAATAATGATATTATATTATATTCTTATATTATTATAATATCAAATTATATTATATTTTGATATATATATATATATATATATATATATATATATATATATATATATATATATGGGTACATGTCAGTCGAACGACAAGTCGGAAGACCGACATTCACTCCACCGACACATGAAAACATCGACAGAGCAAACATGGACATTTAACAGTTAAGACTTTTAAATTCGCTAATCATGCCTACCACACATGCATAACACTGCCACACTTACTAAAACATGGTAGGCATGATTAGCGAATTTAAAAGTCTTATCTGTTAAATGTCCGTGTTTGCGCTGTCGATGTTTTCATGTGTCGGTGGAGTGAATGTCGGTCTTCCGACTTGTCGGTCGACTGACATGTACTCATATATATATATATATATATATATATATATATATATATATATATATATATATATATATATATATATCTGTTATAACATATAAAATGTGCTTCCAGTACAGTAGCAAGGGGTGCAACTATATTGTATGGGACACATGTCTACATGGGTGCTTTCACATGTTAAATGCACTCACACTTCCATTTTACAACAGTTACACTACCCTTACTGACAAAAATAACTTACCACATATTTTAATATGAAAATAGTACTTTTAACACGGCTTTCCCTTGTAAAATTGGATTTCATGTTGTAGTACTCAAACCATGCATGCCAAGCTGGGACTCTGACCAGTACACTACCTTGGTTTGGGGATTTGAGCTATATATTTTTATTTATCTTCTATTGCATATTAATATTATGTTAGTACATTAAATGGAGAGAATTGAGGTTTTTGGCCATGTCATTGAGGACTGCTGTCATGACATAATGGCATACATTTCAGTTTTAGATGTGTATCCTTCCGAACATTCATGCTAATGTATAACCTGCTTTCTATCAACTTTCTGTATGCCCTCTGTACAGATGGGATGACACCAGTACTCAGACTGTGGTTGAGTACACTGCAGAATGGGTCTGAGAGCCCATGCCTGAGGATGCAGCTAAGAATGGTATCAGGCCTATGGAGGCCTCTGTGTGTTGCCTTTGAGAGGGCATTACAGACCTGCTTCCTGATCATGTGGGGAGGTGGGCAGGTGCTGTACATGCACATCTGTACCTATGGGGAGACAGAGTTGTGAAGTTTACACTTCACCTGTCTGCAACCGGTTGCCTATATCTATGGTATATGTGTATATGGTGTTATTCACCACCACTACAGAACAGATTTGTGTGTTGCCTCTGGAATTGTGGACACATGTCTGTAAAGCCTACTGATTGACCTTGGCGGATGTATCCAGTTTACACTCAAAGACAGCCTTAGTGTACATCACCTGTGACCTTATTTGCTTGTGCAGAACAAGGTGACATGGCTGCCAATGAGGCATCTGTTCCTTCTTGTCCCATCCTGCGATTATTTCCACCTATGATGGTAGTTGTATATTGCTGCTGTCCACCACAGGCATTCAGCCTACCTTGAGGGGATTGATGTTGTCCTGTCAGGTATTGCTGAGACTATACAGCTATGTAGGTGCCCACATAGTATTGTAGTGTGGGCCTGGACACTGCTGCTCGTTCCAACATATGGAACGGCCTTTATGTGGACCTTGTCCCTTTTCCTTGCCTGTACAGGGGACATTATGGAGGTGTCGGGGCTGCAGCTTCACAGACAGTAGGTGGGAATACCTCACATAACAGGACATGTGGAGACAGACCATCAACATGTGGGACAAAGGCCCAGCTTTCGGTACCGATTGTGTATCATTAGTGCTGTTATACACATGAAGAGTTGCTAGATTGACATGGTTCATCAGGACATGCATTTTCTGAGGTACCTGACATCTGATAGTGATATGCTTCTGATATACCTCTCAACTGGCATGGTGTCCACAGAGTAACCAGAAGTTTGCCTGTGATGTTTGGTCAGTTCCTTGAACAATGTCTTTTTTTGTGGTGTCGGTGGATAATGTGAGGATTGTAGTCACTAACTGTTGACATCCATTGGAGTTCCAGACATCATATCCTTCAGGGATGTTATGTTACAACAACACATGTAACACCAGCGACTTTTTTAGTTTCTAACACCATTATGTGTGATATGTCTCTCTTTCAGGCCCCCTGTCCCCCAAGTACATCATGTTTGTCCAGATGTCCTGCACTATGAGGTGCAGAGATATGGTATATCATTAATTACCGACTGCACTCCAGTTATCATCCCAGTGACCTAGCAGACTCCTGGCCATGGTATGTAGCAGTGGCCAGGATTATGGTTCCACACCCTGGAAATTCTGTGGAAATCTGTACTTATGACAGTTATGCATGTTTGGCCATTGTGAACAGACTGCCAGGATTGTGTAGCAGTGCTGTGTGTAGATTTTTGTTGGGGAGGGTAGGGGAAAGTAGCAGATGAGAGTGCTATAGATCCTTTACCTATCTGCCTGTGCATGCTGCTAGAGCTATGACTGCTGGTGGCCTATCAGATCTGTATGTTTGCAGGGGCAGACTGTGAAATGTCCTATAACACCTCAGGATTCCCAGTACACTGTGAGTTTAGCCAGTATATGCCAATGTAGTGCATGACTGGCAATCCGGATATGTTTGTTCAGACAGATGTACCCTGGAGTTCATTTTGGGTACTAGTATGTTGGGGTGACTGTGGTGCAAATGTTTTTGGGTGGACATTTTTGCACCACTATCTGCTTTTCACTACAGTTCCATCCCTGTAGTGCATGCTATATTTGAATATACATGGGAAATTGCCCAGAGCTGATGTAGAGGAGTGTCTTGTTGGTCTTACTGTGCTTCATAAGGTGCTGCGTGAGATGTTTGGCAGCTATCAGGGGACTTCCATTCCATTACATGACTACAGTCATACATCTATACTGTCCAGAGGCCTAGACACTGTCCAGATGCTTGTCTCATATGTTTGGCCTATTCCCCACACAGTTGTTGTCTTTGGCTAATCAGTAGGATACTTTAGGGAATGCAATCAGTACATGCTAACATCCATTGGTGCTACTGACTTAATATCCCTCAGAAAAGATATGTGACAACAAACCCAGTGACACCAGCAACTGTCTAAATTTATAACAGCAATATGTCCAATATACCCCGTGTTTGGGCCTCTGTCCCACAATTATGTCAGGCTTTGTCCAGTTGTCATGCACTAAGAGGTTCAGAGGTATGAAGTATCATTATTTATTGTCTTCATTCCTGCTATGATTCCAGTGATGTCATAGATGCCCAGACATGTAACAAGGAAGCAACCATAGATATGAGTCCTGTGCCTATACATTATGTGGGAAGCTGTACATTTGAGAAGTCTATGTATGTCTGGCCATTGCTAACAGACTGTCAGAATTGTGTAGCAGTGTAGTGTGTACATGTTATTTGGGCTGTGTAGGGAGGGGGGTACATGTGAGTGTCATAGGCCCTTTCTATCTGATTGTGCATGCTGCTCCAGTTTCTGGTTCCCTATTGCCTGTATATGTTTGTACAGGCAGACCGTGACATGTCCTATAACACCACAAGATTCCCACTACACTGGGACTTGGGGCAGTATATGTAGGGGTACTGTGTGTGTGGCAAATGGGATATTGTTGCTCACACAGTCATTATACTGTAGTGTTCAGTTTGCTTACTGTTATGCAGCTGTGATTGTGGTGCAGTAGGTTGTGGGTATGCACTTTCACACCAGTGTCTGTTTTCCACTAATGCTACATCCATGTAGTGCCCGTTATATTTGCAAATGCATGTGCACAGCCCCAGAGCTGGATTTGGGTAGTGTTATGTCAGTCTGATTGTAGTTTGGATGTTGCTTGTGAGCTGAGTGTAGTTTCCCTAATGTTGTGTTATGTCCACACATTCATAGGATGCCCTGTTGTCTGGCCGATATCATTAGCCTGGCCCTCATAACTGTTATGTATTCTTGACACATCAGTGGGGTGATGTGGAGATTGAGGTCACTAACTAATGAGAAGCAATTGAGTTGCATACTTGTGATATTTCAGTCAATATATGTTAGGGCATACAGTGTTTCTACATCAACTTTCTCAGCTTATCTACTCACGTAGTTTGGATATGTCCCTGATTTCATGCATTTGTCCCCCCACTTTGTCAGGCTTGGTCCAGATTCATTGCACTAAGGGGTTCTGAGCATACCTCTCCACTGCCAGGATTTTCACAGAATGTCCAGATGTTTGACCCATAATTTAGTTCTGTTCCACAATTTATTTGTATTTGTCTGGTAAATCACTGTGATGATTCAACGATTTATGTCACTAAATAATGACATAATATTACAGTTTCCATCCTCATATTCTTCAGTAATTGTCTGCTGAAATGAACCCTGTTGCTGTATCAAATGTTTTTGTTCCTAACAGCAATAGTTGAAATATGTCCCTATATCTGGCCCATCCCCCCCTTTTACAGCCTTTGTGCAGGTGTCTTGCTCTAAGAGGTTGCGAGGGATGGTTTTGAAGTCTGACTGCACTGCATGTTATGTACATACATTAACATATATATGATATATATGTGTGTGTGTGTGTGTGTGTGTGTGTGTGTGTGTGTGTGTGTGTGTGTGTGTGTGTGTGTGTGTGTGTGTGTGTGTCTGTGTGTGTGTATGTTTATATACAACACATGAATGATTCCACAGAGCTTTCTCCCTAATGTTGTATGCCTCTATTGCTTGATATGTTTGAAAAAACATTAAGTCTTGCAGCTTAGATGGTGCAGTGGTACATTACTCTGACTATAGTGTACAGTGGCATAGGTTTAAGACTTTGGGCTGATATTTTTTTTCATTACTGTTAAATGACCAGCATGCATGATATGTTTGTTAGAGCATTGCAAGTTTGCAGAGCTCTGATGGTGTAATGGTATGTTGCTGTGAATTCAAAGCATAGCATCTCAGGTTCAAGACTTAACAGGGCTATTTTGTTTCTGGGCAGAACAATTTCTGATGGATACAGAGTGATTAAGGGACTGTTAAGCAGTTGTAAGAGGGTTTGCGAGATGGTAAGCGATGCCAACACATGGTTAATCCATTTTAGCTTCACTTATCATTGCTTATTCCCACTTACACCCATGCCAATTTCTTTAAAAGAAAAGAAAATGGTGTGATAGGAAAGTGGTGAAAAATGGGGCACTCAGTGGGAAGTGCAGTATGAAAGGTATATAGGGATGTGCAGGATGGGTGTAGGAAAGGTCCATAGCTGTCCATTTCTTTTACAGAAATAGCTATGTATTTCTACAGAATTTGGACACTCAAACTCCTGATAAAGGGGTGAGGACAATATGTTGTCAAGCCAGTTGGACCAGATTACATGTGTACAGTGGACATGCGTGTGAAATGGACAGCTATGTATGGGGCATACTTTTTTTTGGGAAATAGATGCCCTTTTTTTTAGGTGAGAGTGGGATGTTGGGGGAGGATAGTAAGTATATTTGGGGAGGTAAGTTGGGTAGGAAGACAGGCAAGACAGCAGACAAGGATGGTATATGACACATGTGGGATATAAATACCTTGGATGGGGAGGGTGGTTGGGAATTAGATGCCCATGAGCCCCTAAATGGATACAGTGGGACTGAGTTCCCCACCCATGGTCAGTCACCACTGCACCTTCATGACCTCAATCTTGGCTGTGCTGGGGGCTGGACAGGAGAGGAAGGATGACCCTCAAGAATTGCCATGTGGCCCTAAATCTGGCACAGCTGTCCAAAAAACTCCTTTTGGATGGCACTCTGCACCAAACCCTGGACCTGGCTACAGGTGACAGTTTCCTGTCCACTCCCACTCCCGGGGGGGCCCCGTCCCCTGATGCAGTTCCACCCGAAGGTGGTGCAGGACCGGCGAATAAGGAGGTCCCAGGTTGAGTCCCAGATGTGTTGGAGCTTGGTACCATGGCCAGATGAGGTGGGACAGGCGGATCCACTGGGATCTACCTCCCCAGATGTGCTACGGTGTTGAGGTTTTACAAAATATGTTGGTTAGTCCCGAACAAAACATTTCAAAAATTACTTTTAACAGCATGCATGAGTGTTCCAATTAACCGAAATCAACAGATTTGAAACAGTTGCATAGCAAACAGAACACATGCATAAATGGAACAACAGTAGGCATCATAACACCATGCAGGTTACACTGATAGCAACAGGCCACCAATGATAGTATTTGAACATGGAACATTAATAATCAAATGATTCAATATTGTAGAACAATAAGACATATGTCCCAAAAGACGTTTTGGAGAATATCATACCCATTGATTATGTGTATAAGTAACTGATGCAGAAAGGGTGGGAGAGAGACAGAGATATCAATTAACAACTGTATAGGCTTTGATTGTTCACAACTGTACAAATCATTACTGTACTCTTTACTCTCCAGGTATGACCTCACTTTACATCTACCTATAGCCTAGGGTTGGGCAGCAGAATGTTTGTACACAGTGTATTACTAAAGCCTTCTTAAAACTAATGCATACATTTCCTTACCTGGCATACCTGTGGAGGGAATATCTATCAACACTACCTGACTGTTTCTACACATAATCACATATTCAGGGTTACATATGTGACACTGACAGGGGTGCCCTGCACTCATGGTTTGTGTGTGTGTGTGTGTGTGTGTGTGTGTGTGTGTGTGTGTGTGTGTGTGTGTGTGTGTGTGTGTGTGTGTGTGTGTGTGTGTGTGCACTACTGCCATACTCTGCCTAGATTTCTGTCACCCTGGGTATTGGCAGCAGTGACCACTAGCCATGATAGTGTGTCACTTGAGGGACATTTATCAGGAGAAATTGCTTGGTGTATGTACTTATCTTGCTGTAATTTGCAGCCTTGGGTTTGGACAGTGGAAGTGTTGTACACAGCGTATTAGTACAGTCTTCTTATGGCTAATAGAAACTTTCCTTTACCTGCCAGACCTGTGGAGAAAATTTCTGTTAGCATTATTTGACTGTTTCTACACATATTCACATACTCAAGGTTACATATGTGACACTGACAGGGGTGCCCTGCACTCATGGTGTGTGTGTGTGTGTGTGTGTGTGTGTGTGTGTGTGTGTGTGTGTGTGTGTGTGTGTGTGTGTGTGTGCTACTGCCATATTCTCCCTGGATTTCTGTCACCCTGAGTATTGGCAGTGGTAACCACTAGCCATGACAGTGTGACACTTAAGGGATATTTATCAGGAGAAACTGCTTGGTATGTACTTATCTTGCTGTCATTTGCAGCCTTGGGGTGGGACAGTGGAAGTGTTGTACACAGTGTATTAGTACAGCCTTCTTACAGCTAATAGAAACATTTCCTTACCTGGCAGACGTGTGGAGGAAATTTCTGTTAACACTACCTGATTGTTTCTACACATATTCACATATTCGCATATTCTTATATTCTTGGGTGAAATTATACATACAGCTTACTACCACTCCCAGGATTTGAACTGTGCCTGCTTGTGCAAAAAGGTACAACAAGGATCTGCTTCAATGCAATGAGGTATTGAGGAACTGCTGTCTGCTGGTTGACTGTTTTATGCCTAATAATCTCTTGATTGGACAATCTGACCTTATAATTCTGACATTCATGCATGGCAGATAGTTCTTGTACTGTGTATTAATACTTTGACATATAACAATCTGGAAAGCAATGGTTAACACTAAGCACTGCTGTATGGGATAAAGTAGACTAGTTTACAAATTACTATTCAATGATCAGATCTTGGTGCATGGAACATTTCATATAGATGATCTGTTTTACAGCTCCACAATCTTTCTCAAATGAGCCTCAATTAATTCATGCTGTCAGAGCCATAGTTGATGTGCAGAACCTGTACATATTTAGATTCATATCACCACATACCAAAGTAAACACAACAGTCTGGGGTTTTTAGTTTTATTGATGGGTACTGGCACTTTTATTGATAGATATCCTGTACATCAGTATTACTCAGCTAATGTTTTTGTTTATTCATTGCACACAGTACACATTTTAACCTACTGGCAGTTGACATTCTACTCCTTTCTATTTATTTGCCCTGAATACTGCAAGATAGATTTGTACTCAACAGCCTCCTGGCAGAGCCTTAGCAACCTGCTGGCATGGGCGCCTATGTTTGCAGCCCTCTCATCTGCAGCTGTACAGGAGATAAAGAAGCATTTATGCATATCTATCAATCACATACATAGGCTGGACTTTGGTGAACACTAATTGATACTAATACTTACACACTTCTAGGACATTTTGTGCCCATGTATCTTGGGTCCACTTGTCCAAGAGCTTCCTCTTCATATACTTGAGGTCAGAAAAATGCTGCCAGACCTGCTCATCATTTCCAGGGATGCCAGGAGCACTGATGAGATCACGTGTGAGATGGTCCCAGGCCTCCACTTTGTATTGGGAGCCATGGTACTGGCCCTGCAGCAGTCTCTCCTCATGGTCTTTCACTAGGAGTCCAACCATGACCCTGGACACCTGAATGCCCCAGCTTTGTACCAAAAAGCATGAACCCTTTCCTACACCAGCCATAATGCCTGCAAGGATGAGCTGCCATTAGTTATGGCTTTATTACAACCTGCAAGGTTTAAATAGAGCCAGATTCCCACCCTTTGCCATCATTGAACCATTTTGAATATGCTGAGCTAAGGTAAGCGATGTGCAAACCCACTTAGCTAAGGTTGGTAGCCCTTAAAGGGATAGGTGTTGAGCACTGCTTACCAATGCACAAATCTGCTTAGCTGGGCTAGTTATTGCTTAGCATTTACATTTAAGCAATGCTTACACCAGCTTAGCATGGCTGAGCACTATTTAGCATTGCTCGCATTTCATTTTATAAAGTATCAGGATTGTGGGATTGATTCCTCATTACTGATATATTATAATTTTGTTTACCTTCCATGACATCCCCCTATGTGCTTTCATTAAATTATATTCTTGTGTGATTATACTGTTTGGGGCACTTGTGTTTATATGGGGGTGTCACATCTTTTCTAGACTGACATCTCATTTTTGGACCTGCTCTACTACGCTAGTTGACAAAATACAGTTGCTACATAATTTAAGTTTACAAAAGTTATTTTAACACTACTTTCCCATAGAAGGATAAGTTGTTTGTCTTTGTACTCAAACCATGGATGCCTGCAAGTAAAGTCATAATTCTAAACACTACACTATCTCAGCTTGGAAATTTCACCTGTATATTTGCATTTATCTCCTATGGGATGTTTAAGCTATGCTAAGCACAAGACCATAATGTGCACACCCACTTAGTTATGCTTAAACATTCCTTTGGTTTGAAAAAAAAAGTTTATATTAGTTTTATATTATTATATTATATAAGTGAGCCTTGTGGTGTTCTGACAGCTCATTGAAGACTGCAGTTTTGAAATAATGTTATTCATTTGGCTTTCAAGCTTCTATTCTTCAGGGGCTACTGCTAATATATATCCTGTTATCTATCAACTTTCTAAGTGTGTGGGGGCAATTTTTAGGGCATGTCTCTAATTTATTATTTATTTCCCCATCATCTGTGCCTTTGTCAACATGCACTGCTGTAAGGGAATATTGGCATACATTTGCTTTCAGACTTCTATCCTTCTGTAATGCATGCTAATGCATGACCGGTTCTTATCATCAACTTTCTATGTTTATGAAAGCCGTATGTGTGCCTTGTCACTTTTGGGGGATTTATCCCCTGTTATGTGTGCATTTGCACACATTTCTTGCTTTAGCAGGTTGCAGAAGTGTCATACAGCACTTTAGCAATGCAGGGTGTGTGTCACAGGACCTGTCACACACCCCCTGCATTGCTTTCTTCATGCTGATGTTTCTTTCAATGTCTGCTGACACTGAAATGATCATTATCTCATTTCAGTCTCCACGAATGCTGAAATACTGGCATAAATTTAGAGTAAAGCTCTAATATTATGTCAGTTCAGCTTACTTCCTGAGTGCAGAGGGCATGTTCAGTTTCTGTGCAGTACTTGGACACACCTTCTGCACTCATTCATGGTTCATGTCAGTGTAGGAAGTACAGCAGTGGGCCTTAATGAATATTCAAGGTGCACTGCTGTGCTAAACGGACACAAACCACTCCGTACAAGAATAGTCTTATTCTTGCAAGGATGCTGTGGAATCCAGGGGTATGTCTATACAGAGCATTGGACTTATCCTGTTTCCTACTTGTGTAAACATGCTGTTAAATCCTCTTTTTTAACTGATTTTCAGTTTATCCTATATAGAAGGTGGAACATGTCTGACATAAAGCTACATAAATTACCCCTATGCTACTACAACTATAATTTCCTTGTATAGGTAGGACCCTTTTGTGTCATTCAATGACCACATTTTTGTTTCATAGATGTATCTACATTCCTTGCATGCATTACACTTATTCATCTTCTCCAAATGGATCCTATCTTTGTTTTTTTTTTCCTTTCAAACATGTTCTTCATATTTGGTCCCCTTCTAAACACAGTTTTCAGACTATGTCCCAAGTTCTCAATTAACCCATATGCCACAAAGACACAATTCCAATTCTTCTCAACTATTTTTCTCACTTCTGGGAATACTGGTCGTAAGTCACCACACAGTAAGTAGACTCATACTGTGTTTCATTCTTTCCCATCCCACTTTCTAGATTTCTCAGTAAAGGGGGATTTGTATCCCTCTCTTAGTGGTGACATAAAGTTCCTGTCTCTCCAGTAATGCTGTAGGGTAACCTCTCAACCTAAACATTTCTTTCAGTTTTTCCAATTCATTCCTAAACTTTTGTTCCTCTGTTAAAAATGTGGTCATTGAATGACATAAAAGGGTCCCACCTATACAAGGGTATTATAGGTGTAGTAGTAAAGGAGTAATTTCTGTAGCTTTATGTCAGACATGTTCTACCTTCTATATAGGAAAAAATGAAAATCAGTTAAGAAAGAGGATTTACCAGCATGTTTATGCAATTAGGAAAAAGGATAAGTCTAATGCTCTATATAGACATAGTATCAATTGTATAAATTTCAAAACATTAATTTTTTTGTTTTGGAAAAGGTGGTGAGACAGGAATGAGGGAGGAACTGGTCAAGTTACTTGGAATACAGGGAAACATATTGGTAGGTTTTATTCAATGCCACATGTTTCCCTGGGATCAATGATAGAATATCCATTAGTAGTCTATTGGCTATAAAGGCAAATGAAGTTTAGTGTATAATAATATACAATAAATATGTAAGGTGAAAAGGCTTTAAAGAAACAGTGTTAATTATATGAACAAAATGATTTTTAGGGGGCAAAGAGGATAGCCCAACATTCAAAGTAGGGACTAGAAAATTTGTATTTTAAAGTACAAAATATAAGTTATTGAACATACTTGTAAAGAAAAATAAACTGTTCTTTATGAGTGCCTTATTAATGGAAAAAGTGTGTTTTTTTTTAAAGCAAGTGTACATACTTTTTATATAAGTGTTATTCATGGTGATTTTTTATTGGTGAATGATTAGTGATGTATATATAAAAGGAGGAAATATGCAAGGTTGTTTTATCTGATGAAGTTCCATTTTTTAAAAAAGTAATAAAGGGAACAAAAGCACTTATAACCTTACTTTGGTGTTCTGTGTTTCTTTTTGCAAAGGAGAACTTGCTCAACTGTCTATGGAATTGTTACATTGTGGTTTTGCTTTGAAATTTAAAATGAACATTGTGTGCCAGGACTCTGAGCAAAGGGAGGACAAAGGCACATATATTAATTTTCTATCTATTCAATTGACTATAATAAAAACTTATGGAAGGTGACAACAATGGGAGAGTGGAAAACTCTCATAATGAAGATAATGTGAGTTTAACACAACTAATTGCTTTACTTACCCTGCCTTAATGCTAAGGTTGACCTGGTTTGTGCAAACAACAGGGAACTGGGAAATTAGACAGAAACATCTATTGGTACTAACAACAGGTGAAATACTTAATGAAGCAATCAATTGTTCACGGACATCCTATTCAGAGGCATTGGCCAGAGGAACCACCTCGATTGGTCAGATTGACAAGTTTAGGGGAGAACGATTGGCTATTTGTAGTTCTCCCCCAACAAGCAATGGGGAATTGATGTCATGGTCAAATAAAGAGCCGGTACCAACAGGTAACCTCTATGGAAAACAGCTGAATGAAAGGGAGGACCCATTGGTTAAATACAAACAAAAAATATACAAACTTGAAAAAATACTGAAGAAATTTAGGGGACTACAACTCGACAGTTTGTTTTTTGAGGGTTGCATTAGACTGCAACATGTCCCTAAAGGACTCAGCATTTGTAGATTCCCCAATAATATGCAGAACGGCTTGTTGCTGACCAAGAATTAATTGAACTATTTGACTGAACCAGCCTGGATTTTATGAGGTTGTTAATAAGGGACAACCAGCTTACTGTGGTAGCTCTCAAAGAGGTGATCCTGGTGCTAGAGAAAGAGGTGATTACCGATAATCTGTTTGAAAATTATTCTCTCTGGTGGAAACTGGTCATCGGCAGCAGATAAGCCCTCTTCTGCTCATACTTTTCCTGGTCTCATTTGAGCTTTTTCCTCGTATTGAACAACATGATGCCAATGTAAATAAAAGAAAGGAGAAAAAGCTCAAATGAGATCAGGAGGAGTATGAGCAGAAGAGAGCTTATCTGCTGCCGATAATCCATTTCCACCAGAGAGTATCATTTGTGGAAACCAATGAAGTAGTGATGGAACAACTACCTAGGGAAGAAGAAGAAAAGACGGAAGTGTTTACAGAACAAGGAGAATGCACATCAGGATTTTACACCTCAACCCAGAAGGTCAGTGAGGTTAAAAAACAAAAACAGTTCCTGGACACCAAGAAACAAGAACAGAACTGCCGGGGGTATTGAGGGCAGGATGGGCTCAAACAAGTAGGCATGGGAGTCCACCACCACCATACCACCAGTGGTAAGACTGTCTCAAAGTGACTTACATAATAATGTTCATTTAAACAATGACTGTTTTGTTATTGAAGTCATTGAAAGTGACTTACAAAATAATGCTCATTTAAATAATTATTGTTTTGTAGGTGAAATTACCGAAGGTGACTTACAAAACAAAGTTTATTTAAACAATGATGCTTTTGTTACTGAAACTACATATGTGGTTTATAAGTACAAAGGACTTAAAATTTACAATTATTGTAATTTTTTAATTGATGATAGACATGAGGAATTATTGTCTAAAGGGTTTAATTTTATTCCCAAGAAACGGAATAATATGGTTAACACTATTTTGGATTTTAAATTGTTTGCAAGGAGCACAAACTTAAGGTTGCTATGAGACAAAGGGAAGGAAAGTGATGGGAACAAGGAGCAACTGATTAGAAAAAGTACCTATAACCCCCCGTTATTGCCACTGGTTGCCCTGTTTGAAAAGTTGAGTGAAATGGAGTTTAGAACTCTACAAGAAAACAGGTCTAACTTAATGTATAACAACTTGACTAAGGAGGAATTCAATCTGTTATATTAGATCTAACAAAGAATGACACCTTAAGAATTATGAAACCGGACAAGGGGTTGGTGTAGTCATTATTAGGCAATATGATTACAATGCCAGGATGTTTGAATATTTGAACGGCAGCATATATTTCACAATGGCTTCCATTAATGAGATAAATATATTTAAGACAAGGCTTGACATGATGCTGGAAGAGCTCTTCCAGAAATATACATTTAGTGATGCTGACAGGAAATATCTCAGGGTGAAAAATCCTCTGATTCCATCCTTTTTTGGGTTCCCAAAAATCCATAAATCGGTTGAAAATCCACCAATGAGATCCACAGTAGCAGGAAGGGGTAGTAAGACAGAACCCCTAGCCAAATTGGTGGACATTCATTTAAAGGGATTCTTTGAAGGAAAAGAACATGTATTAAAAGACTCATGGCATTTGTTAAAATGCCTATCTCAAAGTCAGTACAAGGATGATATTGTATTCCTCAGTACTGATGTAAAAGACTTATTCCTGACTATCCCACATGAAGAGAGGATGTAACTGTTTCAGGAAGCACTTTAAACAAACTCAAGGGGTGGCAATAGGTGCAGCGGCAGCACCCATTTTTGCTAATATAATATTATGGCAATGGGAGACTAAGTTTGTGTTGGGTTCTAACTATATGAAGAACATTTTCAAATACTATAGATTTTTTGATGATATACTGATGTTGTGGGAAGGTGGAATGGAAGAGATTCCAAACTTTACTGACTACAACAACAAATCAGACTTTTTAACATTTACTAGTAGTGTTGAGGATGAGGCTGTGGATTACTTGGATGTCCACATTTATAAGAACAGGAATGAGGTGTGCTACGAGTCATTCATTTTCAGGAAACCAACTTACACAAACAGCTTCCTACATTTTGGAAGTGACCACCCCTTTTGGCAAAAAAAGGAACCTAGTCAAAGGACAAATGATTAGGTTATCCAGAATGACACCAGAGGAACAAAAGTTTAGGAATGAATTAGAAAAACTGAAAGAAATGTTTAGGTTGAGAGATTACCCTACAGCATTATTGGAGAGACAGAAACTTTATGTTACTAGTAAGAGAGTGATACATATCCCCCTCTACTGAGAAATGCAGAAAGTGAGACAGGAAAGAATAAAACATAGTATGAGTCTACTTGATGTGTGTTGACTTATGACAAGTATTCCCCAGAAGTGAGAAAAATATAGAGAAGAATTTGAATTGTGTCTTTGGGGCATATGAGTTAATTGAGAAATTGGGATATAGTCGAAAATTGTGCTTAGAAGGGGACCAACTATGAAGAACATGTTCGAAAGAAATAAAACCAAAGATAAGATCCCAATGGGGAAGATGAATAAGTGTAATGCATGCAAGGAATGCAGATACATCTATGAAACAAAATATGCATTCACTGAAGGACATAAAAGAGTCCTACCGATACAAGGGAATTATAGTTGTAGTAGTAGAGGGGTAATTTATGTAGCTTTATGTCAGACATGATCTGCCTTCTACCTAGGAAAAACTGAAAATCAGATAAGAAAGAGGATTTACCAGCATGTTTATGCAATTATCAAACAGGATAAGTCCAATGCTCTGTATAGACACACCCCTGGATTCAACAACATCCGTACAAGAATAAGATTATTCTTGCATGGAGTGGTTCGTGTCCATTTAGCACAGCAGCGCACCTTGAATATTCATTATGGCATGCTGCTGTACTTCCTTTACTGACAGGAACAGTGAATGAGTGCAGGAGGTGTGTTTCTAAGCTGAACTGGCATAATATTAGAGTTATTATGCCAGTATTTCAGAGTCCGTGGACACTGACATGAGATAATGATCATTTCAATGTCCATGGACACTGAATAAAACATCAGCATGAAGAAAGCAATGCAGTGGGTGTGTAACAGGTCCTGTGACACACCCCCTGAATTGCTAAAGTGCTGTACAACACTTCTGCAACTTGCTAAAGCAGGAAATGTGCGCAAATGCACATATAACAGGGGATAAACCCCCAACAAGTGACAAATCACACATATAGCTTTTACAAATATAGAAAGTTGATAATAAGAACAGGTCATGCATTAGCATGAATTACAGAAGGGTAGAAGTCTGAAAGCAAATGTATGCCAATATTCCCTTACAGCAGTGACAAAGGCACAAATGATGGGGAGAATAAATAATAAATTAGGGACACGCCTGAAAAATTGCCTTCACATACTTAGAAAGTTGATAGATTACAGGATATGTATTAGCAGGAGTGTAACAGTAACACTTGTGATGAAATTTAATATAGCTGTGTATCTGAGAAAGTAAAATGTCCTGACAAAAAAGCTTATGCCATCAGTCAACATCTAAGACGTGCATGAAGATAAAAGTTGCATTTGCTAATATATATATATATATATATATATATATATATATATATATATATATATATATGGTTTACTGTTGAAATGTCTGATGGCATTCACATGAACTGGGAATGGTCAAAAAGCTAATTTCCAGTTCACGGAAGGTCGAACCGAAAATGGTCGGCTCCACAACAGTGAATGCTAGTGTCCATTCGATTCTGAGAGGTCGAAGTTCTATCTAGAGATCACAGTTCAGTGGGATTGGGATATGTACCCATTTCCTTACTCTTGTGCAATCTCAGAGTTTGTATATATTGTTAGCAGGGGGTGCAGGGGGGGCTTCAACAAAATATTAGTTTAAGAGTGTGCACCCTTATGCAACCAGCTTATTGTACGGTTTCTATTTTTTATATTATTTCCCCTAACAGATTTGTTTTTCAATTGAATTGTACAGGTAATTGGTCACATTAAAAGTGGGAAAAGTTTTAAAATGATTTATTGTGGTCTCATTTTTTATATCACAAAAACCTGGCATTTTAACAGGGGTGTGTACAGTTTCAAAAAGTTTCCATTTCACCATCTCTGACAAATCATACAATGCTTTGCAGCAGAGTGTGGTAGGCCAGCCCTCCATGGCTCAGCCTGTCCCACTTCAGTGGCTCCTGCAGTGATTCCCAGCGCATCTGGGAACCAACCTGGCAGTAATGCTTCCACTGACCCTGCACTTCCTGGGCCCTCCACATAAAGTAGCGTTACTCTGGCAGCTGGTGTTGTGATATCCTCCAGTATTACTGGTGGAGGTGGGGATTTTATCGCCAACCAGGAGTTGCCAGGCTTGGTGCACAGGGTCATGCACAGCACATTTACTGCTTGCCTATGCTGGTTGGAGAGGATGCTCTCACTTATGGTCCATAGCAGAAGACATCAAGCACTTCAACAGCCAGGGGAGTAAGGGGACATTGATAACAGTCCTGCAGGTGAGGACTAGATTCTCACTGCCTCATGTTTGATGGGCATGGGCACCTGTTGTCCCCTCCCTAACCCCAATCATGGTATCATCCAATCTGTTGTGTGCCTCACCATCCCTGTGTCTTGTCTTGTTTGCCCTGTTTTTGCATCTATTTCCTTACCTACCCTACTTACCTGACCCAGAAATACCTACATTCCTTACCCAACATTCCTCTCTTACTCAAGTAAAAAATATATACATATATCTTCCCGTACATAAATCTCATCTTTGCACACATGTCTTCTCAACACACTTAATTTGGTCCATTTGGCTATACAATATATTTGCATTGTTGTTACCCCTTTTTGCTAAGGTGACAGTCCAAATTCAGTTAATATGCTGCACATATTTTCATTTTACACTGTTGAAGAAGTGGATAGCTATGGCTATTTCTTACTTCCCTCCTGCACATTTCTATATTGCTTTCCCTTTGTTCTTCCTTCTTCTTGCTCCCTATTTCACCTACCTACCCCATTTTAACACCTTTAATCTGGTCAAAAATAGAATCACACACTACACACATAAGTGAAAACAACTCATTGAAGCCCTTCACTTTTTTGTCCTCTGTGTTTCTGTGGAATTTGGCACATCGCACCAATGCTGAGTGATAATGAATGTCTCTTCAGTGGTGCAGTTACCTCTGCACAATGCTGGTTAAACATACTTTTCTAAGGTAACACACACAGAAAGTAGAATAAAGAATTATTTCCTTGCATTATAAGTACATATTTAAAAGTATAAGACACACCTGGATTTCATATCTAAAAGTATTAGACACACCTGGATTTGAAGCCTGTATCATCTGGGCTCCAAATGAAAACAGTTAATGCATTTACATCTGCTGCCACAGAGTCAGCTGTAGGTGTGTTTCCTACATTTAGTACTATGAACACTGCTGACTGCAATGCCTCTGCTTAAGGTGATTGCATGGAGGTAAGCAAACCAATAGAACTCTCATTATTTTTTTCAGTGAAGCAGATGCTCATGTTTGTTCTCCACTTAACTACGAACAAATAGAGAAAGCAGTATAAATGTGCATTTTGCATGCATAAACACTTTGCAATCCATTGTGCAAACCAGGTGCTTGTCTGTGCACTATAAAAAGTACACAATAGCACAAATTACTGATGTTTACTGCTTATTTAGTCTTCATCAAAGGGAAAACACTTTTTAAGGAAAGAACACATTTTTACACTGTAGTTATGTGTTACCTGCACCAATACACTTGAAACTTGTTCTCTCAGTACTTGATCCTTAATACATTAACTACACCTGAGAAATAAATAAAACATGTTTTCTTATATACCATGCATATCTTTATACTGACCATATACATTCAGATTTTCCAGTACATGTAGTTATGTGGATGGCTGGTTGAATATTGTTTGCAAAGCACTCTTTTTAAGGTATACCTGCACATTGGAAACACAACATTAAATGCTATACTTTGCACACATCAATCTGGTAGCATGCAGATCTTTAATATCTTGATGGTTGTACATGGCTAGCCATCCATTTCAGACAAGCCTTCCAACATTTTCTCTCAAACATCCAATGTCGATGTCATCCACAATAAATTGTCCTACAGCATTATAAAAGTCAGACTTGTGCAATGGCACTTGCATTAAATAATGAGTTCTCTATTTGGTATACTCAGTTTGGCAGGGGTCCTAATCATGCTGCAGTCAACTGGTGTCTGTCTGTCTGTCTAGTCAGAAGAACATAGCTATGTATCCTGCAGTCATTAGTACAATTACATGGAATACAAATACGCTGACAGTTTTACATACCTATATAGGTGGGAAGATGGCATAATGGTTAAGGTGTCTACCTTACAGACACAAGGTGCAGGGTTTGATTCTCACATGGAGTAATTGGCTAGGCTTGAAATGGCCCACAAGGGTAATTAGCCTAGTACTAACCTATGAACATATTCATTTAATTCAGGCCTCTCAACATCCTTTCTCAAACATCCATTGCTGATGTTATCCACTATAACCTGACCCACTGCACTGTAAAAGTCAGACTTGTGCTATGGCACTTGAGTTAAATACTATACTGAATTCTCTAGTCAGTGTGCTTAGTTAGTAAGGGTTCTAATCTCACTGCAGTCAACTGTTGTGAGTGTCTTTCTAGTCAGAACAGCATAACTGTCTATCCTATAGTCATCAGTAGAATCCCACAAAGAACCAGCAATTTCACAGTTGCACACATCTACACATACTTTTCATTCAGGCCTCCCAACATCTTTTTTTCAAACATTCAGTGCTGATGTCATCCACTATAAATTGTCCTGCAGCATTATAAAAGTCAAACTTTTGCTGTGGTGCTTGCATTAAGTACTGAGTTCTCTAGTCAGTGAATTTAGTTAGTTAGGTGTTCTGTTCATACTGCACTCAACTGGTGTGTGTGTATGTCTGTCTAGTCAGAAGAGCATAACTGTGTATCCTTTAGTCATCAGTACAACCCCATGGTGTACTGATGTTTTTACAGTTATACATGCCTACACATCCATTTCATAAAGGCCTCCCAACATCATCTTTCAAACATGCAATGCTGGTGTCATCCACTATAAATTTTACTGCAGCATTAAAAAGTCAGACTTTGTTCCATGGTGCTTGTATTAAGTACTCAGTTATATAGTCATCTAAACTTACTATTATTCAAGATGCCATTTTACACCAGCATGTCAGACACTGCTATTATCATCTTCTTCTCACCAGACACTGCTGATGTCATCAGCTATAAAGTGTTGTTGGTCACTGTACTGTGACACTTGCATTAACTACTGTGCTCTGCAATTAGGTAGGGGTACTATTTGTCATACAATCAAGTGTGTGTGTGCAGTCAACACTCACTGTGGTGACAATTTTTGAATGATAGGTGAGACCACAGCTATGTCAAACCATACTCCAAACATCTAATTGTAGCATACAATGCAATATTATCCTGTATTGCATGCACTCTGTATTTAAGACAAACCTGTGATGTGGCAGCAACATTAACTACTGTGTTTGCAAACTTTTTTACCTACAGATATAGGGTTCTAATCTGACATGATGACTTGCGTGCCTGCATGTACACATCACTTTTGAGACAATTTTACACAGTTATATGACTCTACAACCATGTCCTACACTCCTCCTACCATGTTCTCCTCAGCATATGATGATGCTGTCATACTCCATAAAGTGCAATGTGACACTGTTACTGTCAGACATATGTGTTGCTGGTACTGTGGCATTGCATTGCATTCATTTTCTATACAAACACAGGAGTAATGTTTAAATCAAGTTCAATCTACTGCTGTATGTGTGTGGTTGGAGGTACGTTATGGCCATTGTATGATCTTGTATGATCTTTGGAATCATTCTTCAATACCACTTGGAAAGCCTTTCACATAATGCCATGCATTCATCATCCTCCTTTTTCCACTGGCCATATGACATCCTTCCTACAGAAGAGTGGAGGATGTAATCATGTCAAATATACATGCACACATTATGAAGTAGAGTCCTTCCATGAGGCTCTGCAAGCCATTGCCAGACCTCTACATGTGTGATTGCTAATTCTGTCATGGTGTGGTGAACATGTCCCTTATGAACAGTGGCACAGTGTAATACAATCAAACAAGTATACAAATATGCACACCAGGCTTACTATTTTCCATTTTTTAATTTCTCCATATCCTTTGGGTTACTAATACTATGACAGGAATGGACCCCATTCCTAAGTTAAAGTATGATTAAAGTTCATGAAGTTAGTATTGTTTCAATCATTGATTTTAGCCAGAAATGTTGTTTGCAGCACTCGCAACATGCCCAATAAGGATTCCTTCTGCAATTCGTATGGAGTTATATGTATTGGTAACATATCTAAATATGATTGTAGATTATTTTTTATAAGACCCATTGATCCTACTACTATTGGAACTGTCTGGGTATCTTTGTTCCACGTTGTTCTTGCTTCGATCTGCAACTCCTGATACTTTATGACTTTGTGTCTCTCTGCATGCAAGGCACTGTAGTCACTGGGTGTAGCTATTTCAGTGATCAATGCTACTTTTTTCTGCATTTCATGGACCACTATATGCAATTTTCTAGCCTCTATCTTTTGAACTGTTGGTAATGGATGATCCCATATGATGTAAAGTTCATCATTTTCTATGATGCATTATGGCTCATGTTTCCAGTGTTTTTCAGCCACTTTAATGCCATAGTTTTTGCACAATCCCCAGTGCAACACTCTTGCCACATTATTATGCCTTTTAATATGCAGTCCCTCTGCAATTAGTATGTCATAATTAGCAATGAGGTGTGCGATTGTTTCTGATTTGGTTTTACAAAACCTACATTTGTCTGTTTCTCCCACATGTTCAATGGATTTTGTAAACCAAAGTGTATGCAGTCCACTATCTTGGGCCACCAATATTAACCTTTCATTTCTTGGTTTGAATTTACCTTTCCTTAACCATTCCTGTGTTTATGAAGAAACAACGAAGATTCCACATAGAAAAATATTTATTCCATAAATCGTGTCTTAGCACCTCGGCTACCACAGCCTTCAATGAGCACATAAATCATGGTAAAATTCATTCCCTTATATACAAAATAATAAGAAAAGCATCAATTAATTAATCAATTAAACAATTAAACAAAATAGCATTTAAAGAGACTCCACTCTCTCCATAGCCAAACGTACATAGAAATCTCATATAAAAACATATATAAAAATATCAACATCAAAATGTCTGTTATTTAGAGTAAATATTTCCAATTAATTTCCATATTTAAACCATTAGGTGATAAAGTATTATATTTTAATATAAAAATAGATTCTTTGTACAATAACATATTTTTTAGTAATTTATAATCACCCTTTTTAACAAAAATCTTCACTAAAATAGTAGTTTATAACAAATCCGTATTACTATTATGAGTTTCTAAGAAATGTGATGCAACCAAATTTTCTGTTGCCCCCCTCCTGATGTCATGAACATGCTCCTGTAATCTAACCCTAAATTTTCTTTTGGTTTCTCCAATATAAAAAAGATTACAAGGGCATTTAAGACAGTAAATGACCCCCTCAGTATAACAGGAAAAACATTGATTAGGTGTAAATATTTTATTATTTATTTTATTAAATTTTTTAGACCTTTTCTGCTGGTTGTTTTTCATTCCTGTGTTTATCCCTGATCAACATGAGGGTCTTCCAGACATTTTCTATACTTGCAACTATATTTATGCATTTTTCACATTTCTTGCCTTCTCATCTGGTCCTTCACCTTATATTTTTTCTTTAGTTTTTTCTTTTGTTGTTTTTGTTTTTGGCACATTCAGCTTCTGCCTGATTTGTGTCTACTTCTGGTTTGATTTCCATTCCTGCTTGATGCCAATATGCTTTTGCTAGATTAAGCAGAGAAGGCATCTTAGGTTTATTCTCCTCATCTTACAAAATTTTCACTATATTTGGGTTTTATGAGGTCAGCAGATGTGTGGAATCCCATGATTGCAGATCTAGACATGTAACCAATTTCAAGGAGGCCCATCTCTCGTTCGGAATGGGGACTATATAATCTTGATATGCACTAATTTTTATAAATCGTTTGGTGTGTATGAAGCATCCTTTTTGTTTTCCTATCTACTCTATCCAACTTGTTTTGGGGCAAGTCAATCACTCCAAAACTGTAAGTTAGGACAAGAAGAGCAAATTGGTTTACAGCTTGGGTTTTGTTCCTAGATGCCAATGCTGTTTTCAAGATTAACTTAAACTTTCTATAATATAGATATAGGGATGTTTTTACAGGACATAATAATGGCTAAGATTACATGTAATGTTGACCATTAGCCTAATAATGACCTATGACCATATGAATGGTTGACATGTCAATGCTGCTGTCATTGACATGTGCTATATTGTGGTGTGGCTGTAAAGTATGAGACTGGGGATTCGTATAACAGTTAAAGTTTTTGGCTCACAGGCACAAGGTACAGTGTTTGATTATCACCTTTGGGAGCGAAATTGGCTAGGCTTAGAATGGCTTATTAAGAAAGCTAGCCTAGTAATTAGCTATAAACTTATAGAGATCACAGAGGTTCCTGACCAGGAAAATCCAGGGTCTCAAGTGCCTATCCTATACAGATAGGCTAAAATCCCTGTCCCTCTGCTCAGTCTCTTACACACTGCTCAGAGGGGATCTGTGTCTGGCATACAAGGCCATCTTAGACCCAGCCTTAATGGAGTTGCTGCATATCTGTAAGTCAAACTCCACTCATGCAACCCACATGCAAGGCCTCAACCTGGTCTGTGACATTAATAGAAGTTGTTGTTGGGATAGATTTGTGTCACAAAGACTCCCCATCTGTGGAATAGGCTCCCTCTGCATGTCAAGCAGAGTACCTCACTAGTCCTCTTTAAGAAGAACCTGGGTGACTGGATGGGAAACAAAAAATACACCCCTGGGATCCAACCTGTGTTCCTGCTGGACAGGGAAAACAGGTGCTGACTTTGTGGGAACATGGACAAAATTCTTAGCTAGGCTTATAAGGGCCTCTGAGCCAATAGCCTTGCATCGTCCTATGAACCTATGAACCTATGGCTACAAAATGGTCTTACAATCTGTCGTGTCTATACTGTATCATGATTAGTGTTCATGCTACAACTGTCTTCATTGACATGCCCTCATCTGCTGTACATTATCATGTTTCATCTGTCTTCTTCCTCTGTGTTCATTCTATCTGTGTGTCCCTTTTCAGTATTCACACTTCCCTTGACTATGTTTTTTATTTGTTTGACATTTGGTTACCAGGAAAGTCCAACTGGGCAAGAAACCCATTTTCAGAGGCGGCCCAGGGAGAAAAGCTCCACTACAAAGAAAAGGAAAATATAGCTTTTACATAATTAATCACAAAATTAAAACAAAGAAGAGTAGTCAGTGTACAGAAGGTCCAACAAAAGGAATATACATACATTTTATATGGAAGATAAACAAGCATGTCTAAGCAAAACTGGCATAGATCATTTTTTTACAGAGAAGATTAACAATTATATTTGCAGACATACATTTTACATAGGAAGTTTAACACAACATGGCAGTTAGGATGTATCTGTAGGAGGCATGGTTATTTCCTGCAGGAATTATATAGATAGGTGTGAAAGACAATAAAAAAGAGCCTGTGTAATTGTTTGCTTTATTTGTGTAAATACTGAGATCTTTTATTTGTTAGTAGGAATAGCAGAGAAACATATTTAGAATTGGATGATAACGGGGAGGAGAGGAAGAATTAAGATATAGGTTCAATAAAGATGGAAGAGTGATTCAACAGCACAAGGAGTTGGTGATCAGGTAGAGTAGGATAGGGGGTCTAAGATGGAAGAAGGAGGTGAAACTGGCAAAGGTGATAGTCTCTTTCTATCACTCATATTAGCTTCTTTTAACATGGCATATCCCTACCCCACAATAATTTTCCTCTTCTGCCTCACACTAACTCTCACTCCTTACACACAGCACTTAAAAAACAAAAATCAATGTAATCAAAAAACATCTGACACAGGCTTTGAAATACATACCAAAAGTTACTCTGACATATCAGCTAGCCTTCTTAAGTCACACAACCTTCTATTTATTAGATATAAAATACTGCAACCCTGCTTTAATTTTAATCCATTGCTCCTCTCAGAAACAAATTGAAAAAGAAAACCAATAAGGACCAACCATTACTCCTCCGATTTATCACATCTACCCTAATGTGAAGAGATCCACCCAAACACAGGTCTTACTTCAACTCCCTTTTCTTTTAATAGGCCCTCCTCTAACACCCTCTTTTTAGTCACACTAAACCTATGCAGCATCTGTAATAAACTAACAAACTTCCATATGTGGCTATCACAACATAGTACTGATATTCTCACACTTATGGAGACACAATTAAAGCCAAATATGCAAGGCACCAAACTACTCTTTCCAGGCTACAATATAATTAAATCTGATAGAATCATAAAAAAGCAAGATGGATAGCTTTAAATTGCCCCAACTTATATACAATAGTACCCTACTCCAAGCCCATCCCAAAATTCAATAATGCTGAACTCCTTATAGCCTTCTTAAAACTCAATAAATCTAAATAACTTTGTATTACAGTTCTGTACACCCCCCACTCACAACACTCCCATACTAGAAGACATCCTGTCCTGGATGTCACAAAATATATCCAATGAAATGATAATCATGGGTGATGTCAATATCAATTGGCAAGACTTAATCTTGGACTTCCCTGACAACAGTATAAATCGTTTTGGGTTCACACCGCTTATTACAACACCAACTAGAATTTCTAAACTCAAAAACAAAGGATCAATTTTAGACTGGATTTTCGTTACAGATCCAAATATTCCAATACAGGTACACTACCAGATACATTAAGTGAGCATATACCTACAGGACGACCACCCAATCACCCAAAGGCCATAATTACAAAACCTCCCACAACCTAAATAACTTCACCCACAACACTTTGCAAATATATTAAAATCTTTAAAGTGGTCCATACTGAAAACATTACCACCAGATGATGCAGTTAATTTCTTCAAAAAACTATTTCTGGACACACTTAACAGCCTAGCTCAGCTTCAAACAAAAATAATGAAAATCAGTTGTGAACCCTGGCTAACAAAGTCCAGAAAATACTACTAGTAGACTGAAACAAAGCCTGGAAGGAATGGCTCAAGAACAGAAATGATCTAAATCTACAAAACTACAGAGATCTTCGCAATCAGGCAGAGAAGCTTATAACCATTGATAAGAAACGATATGTTACACAACAGCTAAATGATCTTAAAAGCAACCCCAAAATATTTTGATCTACTATCTCTTCAGTTCTCATCCCAAGGTCCATACAAAATCCTTCTCATTCACAACAAATCTCCATATTAAATTGCAGAATTGTTTAATACTTACTGCATGACAGTGACTGACAGTGTGTAAAATGACAAAGATGTCTCTCAGTTTCTAACCAACAAAATAGGTATTCCACAAGAATACATTCTTGGTCCCCTCCTCTTCAATGCCTTTGTAAATAATCTCCACACCCCCTCTGGCCAAAGCTCTCTAATCCAATATGCCAGCTACTCAACTGTCATCACCTCCTCCAATAACATAGCACACATTAGACAAATAACCCAAACTGCCTTCACCTCCATCGAGTCCTGCCTCAGTAATGCACAACTATTACTCAACCCTATTAAAACCAAACTTTTTGCACCAAGGGCCCTCTCAACTGACTTTAAGATATTTTCATTAAATAAAAGTAGTCCCATATACACCAAATTGCTAGGAGTAACAATAGATAAGAAAATGACCTTTGATTTTCATATACATAACACTATCAAAAGCACACCACAGACTAAAGATGCTCTAGTGACACAAATTCTTCATGGATACAGACACCAAAATTACATTAGCCACAACCTATCTGCTACCCTACTTGCTATATGGTGTCCTCATTTTAGAGAGACTTTATTTATAATCCAGTCTATGTACACTTACTGAGCATTTACACAACTTTATTCAGTATGTCTGACACAGATTTCTACAATGCTCTGCACTGTATACACTTTCACGTAATGTGTTTGAACTATATACATTACTTTATTAGTAACCCTGGTAATCACTGTGGCATTCCACACAATCCCGCAGACCTAGATTCCCTGTGAGTAAACAGGTTTGCATGACTGCTTCTGTCCATGATGCTATACATGGTTTCCTGGCTGGCCGCACTGTTGCTGACCTTGAAACTGAGCTTGTTTACATTTAAATGTGGTGCACGACATGCATATGCAATTAACACTGCTGCTAGCCACGCAAACATGTAAACTCCATGTAGGCTTTCCACTAAGCCTCCGAGGACTTTAAGCCTAAAAGGAGTTTATTGAATCTCCAGGAAGATTTACATTTGCATTAATCAGCAAGATCTAAATAGCGTGATAAGAGAGCGAGCATTGTTTATAGCTTATAGTTGATGATGCACTCTCAAGAATGCCAAATGCAAAGTTTTTTCTCAGTGCTTTAGTAAACCAAGGTTTCTGGCAGATAAGACCCTATCAGCAAAACACATCATGCACTTTTAATACATCATTAAGAAGGCACAGACTCTTTAATTTACATATCCTTTAAAATTCCATTTGATGCATCATCTAAAAAGAAGTTCCAAAGAGCTGTTGCTCAGGTAACTGATGACTTAGAAGATGTTATAAATATAAATAATGATCTTTTATTGCACTGTCAGATACACATTGAACATGCAGAGATATTGATACCATTGTTGAAAAGCTTGATAACAAATTTCAGATTAAATAAGAATGAACGTAAAATCAGAATGACAAATCAGAATTACATGTTTCATATGCTAATGTTAGGAGCTGTAACCACACCATAAAGTTTTTGAGCTACTCTGCAAATGCCAAAGCCAGAAGATAGAAAGACATTACAGAGGTTTCAGGGAATGATTTTATATGTTATAAAGTTTATATCTAATATGTATGAAATAACTCTTCACTAAGGAAGCCTGTTATATTAAGATGTAGCCCATAAACAAAATTATGAACATAATTAAAGTTTTGCAATGCTCAAGAAATGAGTTAGAGATGCTCTGACATTATGATACATACAGAAACTAGTTAGAGATACTCTGACATTATGATACAACAATGTAGTTAAACCAACAGGGTTGCAAGTAGATGCTAACCCTAACAGTGTAGAAGCTATGATCTTACAGAACAACAGACCAGTATCCCATGTGTCATTAACATTTTCTGATGCACAAAACAAATGTGCTTATAGAGAAAAGAAGGTATTGCCAGCATTGTATATATCTGAAAAAAAATACCAAAAAGTGCCTTTGTGGAAAAAAATAAAGGGGAAACAGATCACAAACCTTTGAAAGACAAGTGAAGAATGTTTTACTTAAAGCACACCTAAGACTGCAGAGGATGTTACTTTATGGAGAGACATAGGATTTTAAAGTAGGATATAGACTAGTCAAAGATCTACATATAACATATGCTGAGAAGAGCATACTTACTGGGGTAGCATAAAGACTTCTTAGAAAAAAATATAGACATTATTTCAGTAAAACTATGCAGAAAAAAGAGCAAGGGATGCAATTAGTTAATAAGTTATGTTAACTAAAATAAAATAATAACTACAGATCATTGCAATGTAATGCAAAACAAAGATCCAAAGAAAAATATCCTAATATACCCAGTGCTATCATACAGAGCTTGATCCTCAAAATGATAAATATGTTCTGTATACTTCTGTTGTTTCACTGAGAAGAAAATGAATGACAGAATGGCCACAATAGTGTATTTCAGCTTCATCTTATGAGATAAATGCAGTATCCCAAAGCTGTATTAAGGATCTTTCAGTGCTGGCCATTTAACTTTGTTGTGATTTCACATACTACCCATGGATATATATCATGACACCAGGCATCTAAAAATGCAATGAATGTACAGTTTATAACTGAATATCCAAATCTGTTTTCAATAAATTTTATGTCAAAATGTAAATCAGGGTTCATACATATGACTAGGCATTGATAATCTAAAAGCAGGAATACAAAATTTGTAAACAAATACAACTCTTCATATGCTTATATGTTAGGGATTATCAGTCAAGCAGATAATATGTCATAATAGATTGGTCAAGCTAATAATTTTTCTTGATGTATTAGTCTCCCTCTATCACCTACCTGGTTATTAAAAATTAAAGGCTGCCATAGCTGGTATTAAGCACCCACTGAACCCGTGGCTGCAGGGAGCCCTGATTATCTCCCTGCATATGATGGCTCACACATGAAACAGTTTTTCTCTGTCTCCTCCACTCCTTGCTCCGCACCTCCTGGATGTTTGCATGGCTGTGCAATGTTATCACCTGATTCTGTTTTTGAAAAACTTGCCTGTAAGCTGCACTCAATCAGGTCCACTTCAGTGAAGCAAGAGACCTGATTGGCTGCAGCAGCCAGGGATGTAAATTCTAGTTTCCTGGTTGGTCAACAACCAGCCAGGGAGTAAGGTGTATTTTTTAATGTGAAACTGGTGATGCAAGGACCTGATTGGTCCTTGTAAAGCACTTCCTCTGTCAACTACCTTTAAAAAGGCATGTATTATAGCAAACATTACTTCTGTTCTTGTTTTTCAAGATAAGAATTTTGCTTTGCTGTAATAGGTGGTCAGACAGGTTGGTTCT
The DNA here is from genome assembly GCF_019279795.1 of Protopterus annectens. NCBI lineage: Eukaryota > Metazoa > Chordata > Ceratodontiformes > Protopteridae > Protopterus > Protopterus annectens. Next base: position 1,939,247,082 of record NC_056726.1, read on the forward strand.
GTGGATGATCAGTGTGAAGATGGATGGAGGATTCAAGATTTTCCAGAAGAGATCATGGTACCAGAGAAGAAGCTGTATTTTTAACTTCCTTTTTAAGGGAAATTTCTAAAAGATCTGAAAAACTGCCTTTTAAGGGCAATTTAAAAGGGATGAACTGGTCTGGTCTTTGTGGAGGAGAAGCAAGCAGCAAATCAGTCTACAATCATGATGAGGGATCAGAGGATTAGTAGCAGCCTTCTATCAACTACAGAAAAGGTAAGTTGCTGGGTTTATTTTTAACTTTATTCTTTGTGTGTGTGGGGGCAAGGAAACCTAGGGAGAGGATTATGTTACTTTTTTGTGCAGAGTTATTGTGCTAAGATGATGTGGGGGGGTGAGGGGGCTGTGGTTCTAACAGTTTTATTTTATCTTTGACCAGAATTCTTCTTCTAAGAGATTAAGGAAGGGAGGCTTGTCTGTAATACTTAATGTCCAGATTTGATGTAGTCTGTTTTTGCCAGTCTTGTATAAGAATGTTCATTAATGTATTTTTGTTTTGTCTACAATTGTGCTGAAAAATTGGTAGTGAGGAGATATTGGCTGTGAGAATATTGCAGAATGTACAGATGCTTTAATGTATACCAATGCAGACTCTGTTAAGCTAGTATGTTTTGTGTATACCAGCAATGTGTACAACTATTTCCAATGCTACACCTTTGTTCTATGATAATTTTTTGCTATGTCAGGAATTATTGTGCTGAGAGGTTAGGAGGGGAGTTAACAGCTGTGAGAATGTTGCAGAATCTACAGATGTTATTTTAATGTATAATAATGCAAACTTTGTTATGCTATTATTGTGTATACCAGTATTGTTTACAATTAGCCTGATGGTATGCCTTTGTTCTACGATAATTTTTTGCTTTGTCCAGAGTTGTTGTGCTGAGAGGATGGTAGGGGGTGTTATGGACTGTGAGAACGCTGAACGCACAATGTTCAGATGTTTGCTGGTATTTGTCTTTTTTCATTCAAATGTGTGGGGTCACACAATGCATTTTACTGCAACATATGTTATTCCAGCATCTTTGTTTGCCCTGTCGAGCAGAGCCACAGAAGTGATCCCTGGGGTGTATTTCCTATTTCCCATCCACTTATCAAGATTTTTCTTGGAAGAGTGCTAATAAGGAACTTTGCTTGACATAGATGGGTAGCTTGTTCCAGAGTATGAGAAGTCTCTGGGACGGGAATCTATCCCTCCATCATGTCCCATTTATTGTGGTGACAAGATTTACGTCTCTAGAGTGTGTAGCTTGGAGGGATTGGGATTTCTTTAGGTGTAGTATGTCCAACAGCTCTGGGTTTGACATAGCTTTATATGTTAGGCAGAGATCAGCTCAGAGTAGGCGATATGCTACGGAGTAAAGCTGGAGTTTTTTTGAGATGGTCAGTGTAGGGTATCTGTTTGAGGCCAGTAATCCTCTTTATGAGGTACTTCTGTGGTCTTTCCAGCTGCTGCAGATGTCATGTGAGGTATATTCCAAAAGGGGCATGGTATTCTATAATGGGTCTAATGAGTGTCACTTAGAGGGGAACAATGACCTCTTTTTTCCCTGATGAGAACCCTTTTGTGATGAGGTGTGCATGTAGAAGGATTTCCTGACTACTATGGTGGTGTGATTATCAAAGGAGAGACTACAGTCCACCTGGGTCCGCAGGTCTCTTATCGTACATTTGGCATTAAGTAGACTGCTGCCTCTGTGGTAGTTCATGGGCACAGAGTTTTTACCAAAGGGGATGACAGTGCACCTTTTGTCATTGAGCTTGAGGCCATGGTTCTGACACCAGGTTTCTATCTCAATGAGGCCCTTCTGTAGGATGTCCACATCATTTGGGGACTTGACTATGGCTCTTAGTTTGCAGTCATCTGTGAACTTCATTAGCCAAAGGCCTTCTGTGTTAGCCTGTACATCAGAGAAGTAGATACTAAACAGGAGAGGTCCCAGAACTGAACCCTGTGGTACTCCACTTGTCACTGGTTTGAAGTCAGATTTGGAGTCTGCAACTTTTACAGTGTGAGTTCTGTCAGTGAGCCAATTGGCAACCCATCTTGTGACATAGGAATTTTTGCCTAGTTTAGTGAGTTTAACTATAATTCCAGAATGGGGGATGGTGTTGAAAGTCTTGGCGAGGTCAAGATAGGCTATGTGAACCACCTTACCCTTGTCTACAACTTTGGTGACTGCCTCAAAGAAGTCAATCAGGTTCAGGAGACATGATCTGCCTTTCACAAACCCGAACTGTTTGGAGTTTGGAGGTTACCAATGTCTTTGTTTATGAGTTGCATGATGATACGTTCCATGGCTTTACAGACCAGGCTGATCAGGCTAATAGGGCAATAGTTCCCGGGATCAGTGGTGGCTCCCCCTTTGTGGAGTGGGATAACTGTTGCTGTGCACCATTCAGTGGGCATAAAGCCTGATATGAGACTATGACTGAACATGGTGCTTAGGTGGGGAACCAGTTCATTCTGAAGTTCATGTAAAACGCAGCCTGGGATGTTGTCCAGTCCCATGGATGCTGTGTTTTTGGCTTTAGAGAGTGCAGATTTTACCTGCATAGTTGTGATTCCAGGGACTCTGCATTATTCCTTTATAGATATGGGCCCTTTAGGGGATGAGAGGGGGTAAAGTTAGCACTGAACCTATCTGTCAGGATGTTGGCAATATCAGTTGGTTCTGTAATGTTCATGCCATTGTGCTGTAACTCAGAGCAGATCTGGATGTTGCCATTGAGATTCTTGACATAGCTATAGAATGCTTTGTGGTTGTCCGTAGAATCAGTGGCAATTTTGTTTTCATAGCTAGCTTTGGAGGATCTTATAAGGGATCTCAGCTTCTTATTGAGGCTGACCAGGGAACTCCTCCACTCATGGGATTTTACTCTTTTTTGCAACAGTTTTTTTCCTTCTGTTGTAGAGCTTGTTTATGACAGGGACCACCAGATTGGCTTCCTTTTTTTGGAGGATAGTGCCTTGGTTCTGTTTGGGATAGTACAATCCATGCACTCGTGTAAGTGCATATAGAGTACATCTTTGTAAGATTCAGCAGTCGTAACTGTATTGTCCATCTGCATGGGTGTCATGAAGTTCGCCACTTCTGTCTTAAAAAGCAAGAAGTTGGCTTTGGAGAAATTTTTTACCATGATTTCCTTAATGGGGGGGGGGGGAGTGGGATGTGTATATCTAGGGTGATTAGCTTATGGTCGGATCTGACCAACTAGGAGTTGACTTCAGGTATGGAACACCAGTCACTCATGTTGGTAATGACTAGGTCTAGGATATTGTTGCCCCTGGTGGGGGTGTGGATAAGTTGATCCAATATTCTCTCTGTATTAGGTAAAGTGAGCTATTGACACTACACTGGAATAGAGCTGAGATAGAGCTGAACAGATGGGACTGGTAGAGGTGTCTGAAGTCAAAATATGATCTCACTGTACTCAATTGAGTGAGCAAATGAGATAGACCCAGGAAGAGTGTTCAAACACACATTGGGGCATTACCTTGCTGTTTTACAGGGGTTTGTTATAATGTAACACTGGTACTAAATACCAGTCAGTTTGTGTACCTTGGCACTTTAAGTCTCTTTTTAATAGCCTGAATGTAGTAACACTATACAGTGATCATAAAATGATGCTGGATAAGCTTGACAGGGAAGAGGGCATGATGGCAATGTGGTCGCACTTTATTCTCCTGAAACTTTGCTCGGGGGCCCCCAAAATACTAGTACTGGCCTTGAAGGCTGTCGTGTTTCATTATACTGCATTTCTACTACTAATGAGAAAACAACTTCTGCCCGAAGTGTTAGAATGCAGCTCATATACAGAATATGTCTTTATTGTGTTGGTCATTGCACCACAAGTAATAAATGCATCCTAAGCATTTTGCCCAACAAAGCAACATTTCTTTTATTACTGTAGGTTGAAGCCTAAAATCCATGTACCAAGAAAGGCAATACATAACAGTATAAATCAGGACAAAGAAAAAAAATAATTCATTGAGGACAAAGTGACAGTGCTGACTATGTGTTCTACATGACATAAATAGCTCCAGAGCTTATCTTAACAATCCTGTGTCAGTTTGGGATTGATTGTGCAGTAGCTTGGTAAGAAAATATTTATTTTGATTTATATTTTTTACCACTGTTTTTTACTGCTTGTAGGAAGAAAGGGATAGCTTGTAGACAATAAGATTTACTTTGATTTATATTTTGTTGTTCTTATAATTTTCACAGTTTATTATTAAACAGGGATAGGTTTTAGACAGGCAAGGTCTAGCCATCCCAAAGGGTCTAGTCAGTTATAAATTCACAAAGACTGGAGAGAAGATGATCCAGAGCTTATCTGAAGCAGTCATGTGTTGGTTTTTAGTTTATTGATATTTATTGTTAAAAACAAACCAACTACAAGTGACAGTGAACTGAAACTACTGCATGCATTTGTTCACGATGTAAAAGAATTCCAGCATTTGTGTGACTTTCACGACTGGAAAGGTCAAACAATGACTTTATTCTACTTAATTTAATATTTATCTGTATATTGTATGTGTGATTTTTCTCACAGAAGTTGATATAAAATCTCTTTGAATTCTATGGTAACTGATTTTGATTATCCCTTTCTTTTAGAATTCTTTATTCATTTGCAGCTGAAAATGGATTGCTTAAATGAGTATGCCATAAATAATTTGTTACAGTGTACTAAATGCTATACATATTTAAAGACAGCACTTGATAGTGCTGGTGATCTATGTCCCTCATGTCTAAAGTTGAATGCGTTGCTTACCGTTATTAATAGTAAATCTAATCTTACTGATGATGATTGTACTTGTGTAATTGGCATAGCTTATAGTACTGTTGTTACATCTATTAATGACTGGACTGATGAGATAAATAAATAATGTTAGGCAAAGAACAGACAGAACACATTTAGGAAAGGAGGTGACTATTGTCAGTAAAGAGCACTCAGCCCCTATAGAACAAGATAATACAGTTCACAACATGTTACAAAGAAGGAAAATAAACTGAGTAATGTCTATACAGCATAAAGAATATTTACTAAAAGGGCACTACTTTGTTATGTAACACACGTATTACAGAAAATGATAATATTTTTATACTAGAAAACATTCAGCCTACAAAAAAGGCATATTTTTTCCAAAACAGATTTTAGAGAAAAGATGCAAGGGGCAGGTGAAAAGGAAGAAATCAACACTGAATATGGAAGGAATGAAGAGCATTACCATAAGAACAAAGAGGAGAAAGACAAAAGTTGACAACATGATTCGAGCTGTGGTTGTACAAAGCCAGCCGGGTGAGAATCGTATGCTTGCAAATGCAATAAGCAATGAAAACTGGGATTAATAATACTAATGGTGATGAAGACCATCGCTTTATAACAATTTATAGAACAGATATTATTGAAATGGAAGTTGAAGATTCTTCAGATCTGGTCAAAAAAGATATTTTTGTAATTGAAGATTCATTTATTAAGAGAACTGATAATTACATTTGCAGGGAAGATAATGAATATCAAATGGTTTTCTGATTTCCAGCAGCAAAAACAAAGGATGTGAGAAAGGCTTTAGAATGCCTTAATGTTAGGAAATATGGATCTGTTTTTATTCAGTTTTGTACAAATGATCTCATCCACAAGAACTCTTTGACTGTCACGAGGGAACTTACAACCCTCTTAGCATAGCTTGTGCAAGTATTAAGACATATTTTTTACAAATCATATATAGAAAGGAGAATCAGGTAAAAGTAAATGAAAAAAAATGACCCGTTTAAAAAAATGAAATGTGTAGAACATCCAAGCCAAGTTTTGGGCACAAATTTGTTTAAACAGGATGATATGTACTTGTCAAGATCAGGAAAGAGAACTTTTGCAGAATATATTTAACATTTTTTGACAAACACAAAGCAGGATTTTTTCCCGGTCAAAAAATTTAGCATTTCACAGACAGCAGCATCTGATACATCTCTGATAATTGTTAACATTGGGAACTTTAATAACAAAGTTTTTTATTGAGAAATGTTCTATATTCTTACACAACTGATGTTGTTATTGCTTGTGAAACATGGTTAAAGAACAATGACTGGAAACCAATTCTATCAGGTTATAAATGTTTTTACTGTAGCAGACATTCTGACAAAAAAATCAAGTCAATGTGTTATGATAGGGATTAAAGATTTGTATTAGACCTGTGGTTCAGTGATAACATCAATACTGTAGATTGTGTAACTGTCAGAGTAAAGACAACCCTGAAACATAACAACTGGAGTGTGTAGACCACCAAAGTCAAAGTGCTGATGACCTAAAGGAATTCATATGCTTCTTGCATGAAATATAGGAGGGAAGAATAATAGTGGTTGTGGACTTAATTTTGCCAGAAACAAACTGCAAAGATATTGATTCAACAAGATAAGTGAGGAAATTATTTATACCTGATGTTCATGAACAGCAATTTCTTCAGACTGTAAAAAAAAAATACTAGAGAACAAGATATATAAAACATTGTTTGTGTTGCTAAATAAATTAATGTTACTTCATGGCAAGTTTTACCACTGTTGATATGCAGTGATCATGGAGTTATAAAGGTCAATTTTTTGCTAAATAATTCTTCCAAACTAAAATCTAAACCAATGCACAGATGATTAATAACAGATTATGTGAAGGCAAAACAGTCACTGTATAAGACTAATTGGAGTGATGCATTAAATGGAAGAACTGCTGAAGGAATGTGGAAAGTTCTGAAACAGAAATTGTTTGAAAGCAAAAAATCAAAGACATTTTTAACATCAGGATCAAGGCACACAATATCAGGAGGATAAATTTCCATAAGAATAAGATACTTGATGAAGGTGAGAGACAAAAAAAATAAGAAATGTAAAAGAGATTGAACTAACACTTTCAATAGTAAAATAAACAAGCTGGGCAGACAAATTCAACATAGTGAGAAACAAACCCTCAGATTCATGGCTCTTCTGTGCAGGACTAAGTTAGTCTTGCACAGAAGTGCCCGTGTAGGAGGAGCAGGAAGGCAGCGCACCATGCATAATAATGAAGACACGCTGCCTGAGCTCCTAGGTTTACATGGAGTGTGTACGAGTGCAGCGGGTGTGTCTTAGAGCAGAGCTCTCAGAATAAATATGCCCCTGCAATGTAGAACAGCAGAAGCTGTTAAGAAATGAGTGAGATCACTCATAAGTGTCCTCATATCCCCACCAACAGTCCCACCAGTATACAATCGCAACAGGACATATAAATTTAAAGAAGAAACCCTTTAATTAAAAAAAAAAAAAACTGATGAAAGCTAACCATAGGTGCATGGCTTTGCCCATTGCTTAGCTATGGTTAATGCAGCTTAAATGGCTTAAGAGGATAACAGGGAATATATATGCAAACAGAGCAGTATAACAATAGTGTAGTGGGCAGATCACTTGCCTTATAAGCAGGCATCCCAGTTCAAGCCCCATTGCAGCACTTTCTATGTGAAATCTGTATATGAACATTCTTTGCCTTATAACCTATGAAATAACATTTAATGTGAACTTGAGTACTGTATTAAATGCACATGTGAAGTGTCAGTGTCATAATGAATAAGGTACTAGTAAGCATGTTTTGATAAAATAAGCAGTAGTATGCATATATAAGCACTAGTAAGCGTGTTTAAGTGTGTTTGCATGGGGGTAAGTATTGCCTACACAAATTAAGCAAAGTAGAAGCTAAATGAGTGTAAGAAACTGTAACCGGAAGTAAGCACTGCTTATCTCCATGCAAACCCGCACAGACCTGCTAACAACTGCTTTAAAGTGCCTTAATCAAGCTGTATCCAATGGCCCCGTGTTCTACCCAGCAACAAAATAAGCAGCCTCTGCAAGGCTTGAACCCAAGACCCTATACACTACAGTTAAAGTAACTAACCACTAAGCCATCATAGCAGTCTGTAAAATTGAGGTGTCAACAAACAAATTCTCACCATAGGAAATCACACTGAACATGTGAAAGGAATCTATGTACATTGTGATGTTGTATAACCTGCTACATAACATAAATATGTGAACTGGAGTACTGCAGTAAGGCCAGATGTGAGGTGTTATTGTAATAAAGTGTTGAAGTTCCCAGGACCCCATACAGTGTATGTACACATGTATCATGGATACCAGACACATATATAACATGTAACAAATAATAAATCAATGCCCAAAGGAAAATATAATGCAAATTAAATATTAAGCAACGCTAAGCATTGCACAGCCCAGCTAAGTTGGGGTAAGCAATGTGTAGGCCAGCTAACTCAATCTTCCCAGTGATATGCCCCTTTAAGCAATGCCAACATTAGGTAAGCAGGTGTGCCCATAGCTTAGCTTTTCAAAACCATCCAATCACGGGAAAGTGTGGGAAATTGGGTGTATTTAAACCCCACAGGCACCAATAATTCCCATAACTGGTTGCAGCTCCTTACTGTAGGCAGAATGGCTGGCGTTGGGGAAGGTACTCAATTTAGAGTGCAGTGCTGGTGCACCCAGGAGTCCAGATTCATGGTATGGCTCCTGGTAAAACACCATGAGGAGAGACTACTGCAGGGCCAGTACCAGGGCTCTCAGTATAAAGTGGAGGCCTGGGACAGTCTCGCCCGTGACATCACCAGTGCCACAGGTATCCCCCGGAGTGGTGAGCAGGATAGGCATCACCATGCTGACCTGAAGCAGCAGAGGGGTGATCTCTTGGACCAGTGGATCCAAAAAGCAAGGCAGATGGCCGATGCCCCAGCACTAAGTACCCATTCTACTACATAGATAATGATTGCCTAGCTTGTGTATACTATGGATAGGTAATAGCTAAACATCACTGTATTTCTCTGACAGGTGCAGATGAGTGGGCTGCGAACCAGCAAGCACATGCTGCTAGGCTGCAAAGGTTGCATCATTAGGCAGGTTAGTAATATTCCTGCATGTACTGTCATAACAAATAAATATAACAGTTCTGGAAAGTGTTGTACCAGTAAAGAAGTGTATTGTGTATGGGATGTACTGAATATACCAGACAATATGGCAGGAAGACTGTCATATAGGTTGCGTGGAAATAAAGGTGTAATATCTTTTGAATAAAGGTATAACCCCTGGAGTGCTTGTGTACATCCTGCTTTCATATGTTATTGTAGTGTTGCAGTCTATAAATAGTACTGTTGTATTAAGCAGTGTTCCCACACTATTGAACACAATTAAAATGTGTAGGAATTTCAGTATAACAATGTTGGAAGTCCCAAGAGGTCAGTCATATAGAGCAACTGAGGGAAACTTAGATAGAAACCATTGGAATGCTTTTCACCAATTCCCTGGTAGCACAGTGTACTGTGATGTCAACTATAATATTTTTGCCACACACAGCAGGGGTTCGAATCCCGGGAGTGGTAGTAAGTTGTATGCATAATCATACTCCACAACTGTACAGATTTTAGGAGAATGTTCAGATAGAAAGCTGTATGCATAATTAGACCCAACAACTGTACAGACTTTGCTAGAATGTTCAGGTAGTACGCTGTAAGCATAATCATAACCATCAACTGTACAGACTGTGGTAGAATGTTGAGGTAGTAAGCTGTATGCATAGTCATACCCCTCAACTGTTCTGATCTTTCCAGCATGTCCAGATAAATGGCCTAAATCTGCTGCCCAGTAACCCGTTCCCCTGACAAATCAGTGTGCTGATCCAAGAAATGTAGGCAGCTTATACTGACATATAATGGATAGTCAGACCTGAACATAAAAAGAGAATGTATATGGATACAAACTTGTCATTGTAGCATCTCACCCAAAGTGTATGACAGCTATTCCAAAATATGTCACATTAACACCTGCTTCCTGTCAAGCCTTGACCAGAGTGTGTGCAATAACGGAATGTTAGGTATGTGTATAACATCAACATGGAGTCTTGGAGTATGTGTAGTATTTGTCAGGTAGTGTTAACAAAGATTTTCTCCACAGCAATAACTGGTAAGAGGTGTAGACTGTATGTACAACACAGGTCAGGTATATACTTGTCTACAGGCATGGAATCTGGGAGTATGTGTAGAAATTGTCAGGTAGTGTTAACAATGATTTTCACACAGTCCACGCATATACTAATCTACAATCATACCATTGTACAAAGTAAGGACATTGGGTAGTGTAATAATACATGTAAGGGACAGATCACTGCAGTGACTAAGAAAGTTGTGAAAACTACAGGGATATATTAGTTGTTAATTGACTTCTCTTTCTCACTCCCTCCATATGTGCAACAATAACCTTATTACACACCTCAATGGGTACATGTACACTCCAAACTGTTGTTGGGACATATGTCCTATTGGTTTATAAATATTCACATTTGGTTCTATGCATGTGCCATGTTAAAATTATTGATGGCCTGTTGCCATCAATGAAACTTGCATGCTATTGTAATGCCCACTGTTGTCCCATATATGCATGTGTTCTGCTTGATCTGCAACTGTTTTAAACTGGTGTCTTGGGTTAATGGGAATACCTATGCATGCTGTTATAACTAATTCTGAATGCTGTTGACTATGACTAACTATCTGTCTTAAAACTGCAACACCATAGCTCGTATGGGAAGGCCGGTCTCAGCGGACCCAACTCTCCCACCTCAGCTGGCCATGGCACCAGGCACCAGCACATCTAGGGCCCAGCCTGGGATCTCCTCCTCCATTGGCCCTGCACAACCTTTGGGTAGAACTGCCACAGGGGATGGGGCTCGACCCCCCCCATTGGGAGCGGGGGCAGAGAGGTACCTGTCACCCGCCGTCAGGTCCTGGCCATTGTGCATAGGGAGCTCGAGAAGGATATTCAAGACCAGCTTACGCCAGCTTGAGGGCCACGTGTTGCAATTAGAGGGTGAGCCTGCCCCTCCTACCCATCCCCCACCACAGCGCGCGCAGCCACCCTTGGGGCTGTGAAGGTGCAGTGGTGACTGTCCATGGGTGGGGACCTCAGTCCCACTGTTTCCATTTGGGGGCTCATGGGCTTGCAACTTCCAAACACCCCTCCCTGTCCAAGGTGTTTACCCCCCACATGTGTTATATCCCACCACTGTATGCATCTTGTTTGTCTTGTCTGTTAACCTACCCAACCTAACTTCCCAAATATACCTACTACCCCTCTGCAACATCTCACTCTCACCTGAAAAAGAAAAAAAAAGAGCAATTTGTTCCCACATAAAAATCTCGCCCCATGCATAGCTGTCCATTTTGCACATGTGTCCACTGGACACATGTAATCCAGTCTAACTGGCATCATAACTTATTATTGTTGTCCTCACCCCCCACCCAGGGGTTTGAGTGTCCAAATCTACATCCATATTCAGTGTATATGCACAGCTGTTGCTGTAGAAGAAATGGGCAGCTATGAACCTTCCCTACAACCTTCCTGCACATCCCTGGCTATTTTCTCTACTGTCTTTCCCTCTCTGTGCCCCCCTTTTCACCACTTTCCTATCAACCCCTTTTTTATTTATTTTAAAGAAATTAGCAAGGGGTAAGCAGGAGTAAGCACTTTTAAACAGCAGTAAGCGGGTTTTATCCTGTTTGCGCAGTGGTTACACTGGTTAAGCAATGTAGAAGCTAACTGAGTGTAGGAAGCTGTAACCAGAAGTTTGCAGTGCTTACCTTTGTGCAAACTCGCTTACAACTGCTTAAAAGTGCCTTAATCAATCTGTATCCAATGGCACTTGTTCTGCCCAGCAACAAAGTAAACAACCTCTGCAAGGCTCAAATCCAGGACCCTGCACACCATAGACAAAGTGATTTACCACTAAGCCATGCCAGATAAAAATAAATTTGATGTTTTCAGAAACATATCATCCAGTCCAGGCATGCAAAAGTACAGAGAATTTATGTGTATGTAAATATATTTATATTTAAACAGATACAACATATATATATATATATATATATATATATATTTTTTTTTAACTATATACATATATATATATATATATATATATATATATATATATATATATATATGGGTCTAGGTTAGAAGATCGACAGCCGACATCACCGACAACGGATTAGCGGGCACCAGATGATCGACATTCGGAAGACGGACGCTACGGATGAAAACGCCGACGCCAGGGATAGTGACTTGGAAAGAAGGCTGTGTGAGTATGCGGTGGTGACGGATGTTAGGGTGTGAGTAAGGTAAGTGTGGATAGTGACAGTCTGTGGGGATAGGGGTGGGTTAAGTGAGTTAGGCCACGGGTTAGGTAAGTGTGCGGTAGTGGTATTTTTTGGGTTAGGGGTGGGTTAAGTGAGTTAGGGTTAGGGCGCAGGTTAGGTAAGTGTGCGGTAGTGGTATATTTTGGGTTAGGGGCGGGTTAAGTGAGTTAGGGTTAGGGCGCGGGTTAGGTAAGTGTGCGGTAGTAGTATTTTTTGAGTTAGGGGCGGGTTAAGTGAGTTAGGGTTAGGGCGTGGGTTAGCTGAGTGTGCGATAGTGAAGGACCTTAGGGTAAGGGTTTGGGTTAGGGTTGTACATAGTTGTGTGTGTGAGGTTTAGTGTGGGTTTGTGAGGATTTTGGTGTGCTTGTGTTCTGTGTGTGGTTTTTGGATAGGGGATGTGTTTTGTTAGTTGATTGTTGTTATTGTGGTGTGTGCAGTGTATGGGGTTTTGTGTTTGTGGACTGTCGGTTACTTGTTTGTCGGGCATGTGAGGTGTTGTGGTTATGGTTTGTCTATTATGTGGTGTCGATGTTTCTGTTGTCGGTGAAAGTAGCTGTCGATGTTATAACCTAGAACCATATATATATATATATATATATATATATATATATATATATATATATATATATATATGTATATATATATATATATTTAAATAAATTAATATATATGAACATATATACATGCAAATGCCTACATCGACACATATATGTGTCTACACCTATATGTCTACATATACACAGCAGGTTATATATGTGTACGCAGATATATATCTATATAGATATATATGGCCATACATCTGTAGATAGCAATGGCAGATGAACAAAAATACATATGTCCACATGCACCGTTAATGGGGATGAAAGGCCCCACACACTATACGTCTTGTACGAATAGGCATCCCACCCCCACAGCCAAACACATCTGCCCTGCAATACACTATCAAGTTTTGCAGATCCCATAACCAGGACCTGACATGACATGGGCACAAGATGTTAACAATACTACATCCCACCTGTATGATGTCAGGCTGGTATTGGTAACGTATCATGCAGTACAGTCTGCCTCCCATAGGAAATGTAAAATGTGGAAGCCATCAACATCCCCAGGATACAGATACACAGACACAGATATGCAGATACAGATATACATATATATATATATATATATATATATATATATATATATATATATATATATATATATATATACATGTGACTGCACATACACATGCAGATATATGTACAGTAAGATACATATGTAGAAGGGGCACACAATATGGATCAGCCACTATGCCTACAGTTAACACCTGAACAACTGGACACTGTATGGGCCACCCATACAATTGTCAATTGCTGTCTGCAACATATACCCATGCATGTGTGTGTGTGTGTGTGTGTGTGTGTGTGTGTGTGTGTGTGTGTGTGTGTATGAGACATGGGTTGAGACTGTGCTCTGGGTAATACTGGGGTTGCTAACTGTGATTGCCTGGCCTTGATGTCACATGTATGGGTATGGTTTTGCATCCCAACCTCTTACCTATTTCATATCTGTTATCCCTGTACAGTGGCCATTGTGATATATAGTAGGGCCACCATATAAGAAATATGCAAAACCCACTCCACATTGGCCACAGATGTTACACACTCACAACCACCTCCACACAGGATATGAGTTACAAGCACACACACACCTGTTATGGAGTAGAACCCCTACCTAACTTGTTTATTACACTATAGCACTATGCAGTTAAAGTACTCGCTACAGAGATTACAGGAGTACTCCTTCCCCAAAGGTGTATATCAAATTGGATGGCATCAGCAGGATTGCCAAAGTAGGCCATTTGAATTGTAGCGAGTGTGACTAGCCTAAAATGCATTTCTCCCTACACAGACAGTGACACACACACACACAATATCCACAACTGACATGGGTGGGTATAGAACCCCTAACAGAGAAATCACACTACAGCATGGAGCTGTTATGGGATGCAAGACAGGGATTACTGGAGAACTCTTTCCCCAAAGGGGTATACACAATGAATGACATCGTCAGGATTGCCAAAGTAGGCCATTTGAAATGTGCTGAGTGTGACTAGCCTATAATGCATTGCTCCATGCACAGACATTGAAACACACACAAAACATACAGAACTGCCATGGGTGGGGAATGGAACCCTACCACAGTTCTAAATCACACTGCAGCAGTACGCAGTTATGGCATGTCCTCCAGAGACTACTGGGCTACAACCTTCCCAGAGGTGTATTTCTAGGTGGGTGACATCAGCAGCCTTGCCAAAGTTGAGTATATGAGTTGTAAGGAGTGTGAGTACCATAAAAAGCATTGCTTTTACATAGACAGGGTCAGACAGACACACAAACACACACACACACACACAGACTTGCCACGTCTGGGATTAGAACACCTACCTAACTACTTTATCACACTACAGTAGTACACAGTTACAGGATGCGCTATGGAGATTACTGGGTTACATCCTTCACAGAGGTGTATTTCTAGGTGGGTGACATCAGCAGCCTTGCCAAAGTTGAGTATATGAATTGTAAGGAGTGTGAGCACCCTAAAAAGCATTGCTCTCTACACAGACAAGCTCAGACAGACACACAACCATGCACACTTGCCATGTCTGACATTAGAACACCTACCTAAGTTATCACACTACAGCATTTCACAGTTATAGGACTTGCTATGGAGATTAGTGGGCTGCAGTTTTTCCAGAGGTGTATTTCTAGGTGAGTGACATCAGCAGCCTTGCCAAAGCTGAGTATATGAATTGCAAGGAGTGTGAGTACCCTAAAATCATTGCTCTTTACACAGTCAGACAAGCACACAAACACACACATAGACAGTTGCCAAGTCTGGGGTTAGAACTCCTACCTAACTAGTTTATTGCACTACAGCAGTATACAGTTATGGGATACACCACAGAGATTACTAGGATACAACTCTCCCAAATGTGTATTTCACTTTGGATGACCTCAGCAGGCTCATAGCCGGCCTTAGGCATAGGTCAACTAGGTGGATGCCTAGGGCACCTATCTAGTAGGGGCACTTTTCCAGTATTTATTTTGTGTAGGTAGACAAGGATGGGGGCACTGGATGGTGTGGTGGGGGGCACCATGGAGCCCTTTTGCCTAGGGCACCAGTTAACCTAAGGCCTCTCCTGAGCAGACTTGTCATAGTAGGGCTATGGGGAGGGCAGTGTGTGTGCATGGACCATAACCCATTCATCTAGGGGTTGACATGCCACATGCAGACACACATGGGGTCATATTAAACAGGTACATGTATACAGCTGCTAGATGACACTTCCTTGTACAGTCATGTTGCACAGCTGGCACGTGCACCACATAGTCTCTAATGCTGACAGATACTGGGGGCTAGTATCTGCAGTGAGTGATATCTGCACCTCATGTGTTTGGGGCCCTTTGGCTGTGTGCTGGGTGGGACAGGAATGGATGGCCCCTTGTCACAGTCAACCTGTTCCACACATCTATGTATATTTACTTTTGGCTTATAATAGTGTGTTGTCCTGACATATATGTCTGTATTCCTATCCACTGTGTGTGCAAGGCATGAGTGGTGCATACTGATGAGTGTCTGTACTAACAACTGCAACTGCCAGATATGTCTGGTCCACTGGTGTTTGCAGACATGGCCTTCATGTATTTAAGTGTGTGAGCATGCCAAGTATGGCCATCTGTATTGAATGTTTGGATCGTGTCCAGGTAGTTTGTGCTGCAGTGCTGACCTTTGTGTTGTACACCGACAGGTAGCATGTTGTCTTTGCAGGGTATCCACTGATCATTTGGCTTTTACTGTTACTACATTTCTGCATAGCAGTGGGGCACACCAGGCTCTTCCTACATTTTTACACTGGAGTGGAAGGGCACACCTGACTGTTATTACATTACTATGTAGGATGGGGGCACACCTGACTATTGCTACATTTCTTAACAGGACTGGGCAGGGCATACTGGACTGTTATTACAACACTATGCAGGATGGTAGGGGCACACTTGACTATTTCTATATTTCTACACAGGATTGGGGGGGCACACCTGACTGTTATTACATTACTATGTAGGATGGGGAGGCACACCTGTCTATTTCTACATTTCTACACAGAGTCATGGGCACACCTGACTGTTATTACATTACTATGTAGGATGTGGGGGGCACACATGACACTTGTACACATTTGCTATGACTGTACTGGTATGTCAGGTACTCCATTTCATTCTGTATTGCTAACTATCATGCTGAATAGAGGCATACCAGTGTACTACAGATCATGGCTTTGGTTGCCCTACATTTTATTGTCTGACTTCCTACCCTTCAGAACAAACATCCCATTGCCTGCCCTGCTGTGGTCTGTCTGTGTAGGCCTGGGGGGAAGGTTAACCATAGCTATCATTCAGGGATCATGACACAGGCTCTGTTTGGGTTTGTCTACACCAATCCTGCTGGCTGAGACTGTTGTTGGGCATGTGAACCATCCTGACTGGCATGTGTGGGTCTTATGGACACACATGTCACTCAGCACATTTCCTGCAGTGGGTTTTGTCACCCTGTGTAGTACTGGCTACTATGGGGACTCCAGTATGTGTTACATTTGTCATGGTGCCACTGTGGGTGTCTACTGTCTGCTGCCATAACATTCAGCCACCCAATTCCCTTGCATGCTCACATCCATACCATAACTACAGGTAATGACACATTCTACTCCATTGGGCAATTGGTAGGTTTATTGACTTATCTTGAGAGTGTGCCAGACTTGTGGATGATGCTGGAGGGCTTCCTGTATCAGATGCACATAGTGCACTCCCTATACATGGTTGAGCACAGGTAATGTCATGTTTGGCATCCCTTTTACTGTATGTGCGAGTCAGAGAGAAGAGTCATTCCCTGAGTCCCTACTGTGTCAGTGCATGTGCTATGCGTTGCCTCTTTGCCAAGGCAAGGGCATACTGGTATGCCAATTTCAGCCTATTGGGGCAGGCTCATGTTATTCCTCCTCCGGGATACTATGTGCCTGTGCAGGCCTTGGCATTGGTGGAGGGCTGTGTGGCCCTGCTCCATGCTGTTCCTGCTGCAGCTGTTTCAGCAGGATCAAATTGTGTAGCATAGCACATACCATAACAGGTTGGGTACATATAGCTGGTGAATACTGCAAGGCTCCACCAGATGTGTCCAGACACTGGAACTGTATCCAGAGCATCCCAAACACATGCTCTATTATATGTCTGGCCTGTGTGTGTGTGCCTCATTATGGCATTGTTGTTCAGGTGTGTGTGCATTTCTGATGGGTGTCATCAGCCACGGCGCCAGTGTGTACCCAGCATCCCCCACTAGGTGACCATAGGGGATGCCCCCATTGGCAAATCTTTGGTACAGCTGTGTCAGATGCCAAATGTGGGAATCATCATAGCTTCCAAGGCAGCCAGCACACACATTCATTATAATGGCCTGGGCATCACATACGACCTGTCAGTTGATGGAGGGGATGCCTCCATGGTTGATGTAGGCCCTACCCTGCTCACCAGGTGGTGCTTTGATGTGTATGTGCATGCAGTCTATAGCACCCAGTACCCCAGGGTATTCTGCTATTTAGTGGAAGAGACGCATATTTCTGGTCAGCATCTCATGGGTGTTGAGGAAATATACATGCTCACTGGCATGTGCGGACATGGCATCCAGGAACTGGTGGAATACTCTGGTTGCTGATGCTTGTGAGATCCCCATGATATCCCCAGTCATGCTTTTGGAGGTACCTGTGGCTAGTATACTTAGGCCTACACATACCTTGGTATCCACTGGGATGGGTTCCCCTCGGTCAGTTTGGTGTGTCAGGTGTGGCCAGCACAGCTCAACAATTTGCTGCAGGAGGTCTCTGTCCACCCTATAGCGCTCCACTATCTCCAGTTCATGTAGCCCCTGGTAGATTACCCTGGGTCTGTACACACTTCTCTGTCTCATCACTGTGGGTTGTTCAGCAGCAATCACATCCTCACCACCCTCAGCCTCTTGCACATGTTGTTCTATGTTGCCTGCTGCAGCCTTTCTCATTTTGTAGGTTTGTTTGTTAAAATTTCCCTGCTTGTATACACTGGTGGTGCAGAGCATGGGAAAAACCAGAGGGGAAGGTGTTTGCTTAGTTTACAGTAGTGTTCTGGGCTGGTCTGGTCTGTTGCCTGTGTAATTGGCTGATTCTGATACATTTCACCTACCAGCTAAGCTAGTTCTCCTTGGTTACCTTCCTACTGCTGTTTTCCCTTCTCATTGCCTCCCTGTTTAAGCCAGTGTGTGCGCCGTGCAAACACAGTACTCAGATGTGTACACTGCTGCTATTTCCTGATTTAACTTCTTTTTTCTTCCTGTAAAACCCGGTGCATGGCACGCACACCCGCTTTCGCTTTGTAAAGACTGCTAGGCAGGTTTAGACACACACCCTAGCTTAGCTGTGCTAAGCTATGAGCAAACCTGAGCCACAGGGCTGTAATCTGCTTACAGTATGCCTGACACACACCCCCATGATGTCACCTACCTCCTAGACTTACAGCAAGCTATTCCTACTCTTACACTGTTGGGACATGACTCACATGCTGGGGAAAACTGGGATTTACTATCCTTCCCTTCATTTGCATAGGATTGCCTGCTAATGCATAGTTACATGTCTCACAGTGAGCCTCCCCCCTTAGCAACCACGACTCACTGGCCAGGTTGTCTTCTGCCTGCCATTGACTTGCATGACAGAATACTGATTTTAGTTAGTATGCGTATTTTAGGTTTATTTTATAACCCCCCCCCCCCCAATCCCATTTGTGCATTGCTGCCCTATGCTTAAACAGCCGAGATTGGCTAAAAAAAAAGAAAAGTTGATTTTTTTTATTTTTTTGTCTGCAATGCCATTGGCCTTATACTTGACCATTGGCATGCTTACTACATGATATGCAGCCTTTATTTGGAGCTGTCATAGCTCCACTTTGGATTTTGCAGAGATTGCACTAGTCCTGCATGGATGGTCGCAAGCTTCCTGGATCGCAATATCACCTCATTTTCATGAATTTCTCCTGAAAATGGAGTGATTTACATACAATGCCTTCATCCGTGCAGTATTAATACAGGAGCTCTCGTGCACGCCCATGCAGGCTGTTCCTGGATTGCATGGTGGACATATTGCCTGCTTGAGCTCCTGCACTAATCTTGCACTCTGTGCAAGCTTTTGAGAGTCCGGGGGAAAATCAAGTAAAAAAAAAAAAATAAAGAGAATTTATATAAAGATATTGAGCATAATAGGAAACCACTTTTAGATACATAAGATGTCGTAGGAGTAAAGACATACAAACTGATAAACTGTGTATAGATTCAAAAATGTATTCTTAGGCACAAAAGATTATCCCCCAGATTTACGAAGCCCTGTAGAGTGTGTAGGATTAGTGTAAGAGCTATTTTCGTCAATATTGCCGACGTGCAATCCAGGAACAAGCTCCCGGGACGTCCACGTGAGCTCTTAGACTAATCCTGCATGGACCAAGCTCCTGTATGCAAATTAGCCTAATTTGCAGGTGAAAACAATGCAAATGAGGGTAATTTGTGATCCAGGAAGCCGGCAGCTGTCAGTGCAGGACGAGTGCATTCTGCAGAAATGTACTCGGTTAGTAACCGAGTACATTTCTGCAAACTACAAAACGGAGCTATGACAGCTCCAAATAAAGGCTGCATATTATTGAGGAAGCATGCCAATGGCCTTTGACATTGCAAACTTTTTCAAAAAATAAAGAAAACAACTTTTATTTTTTTTCACAGATCTCGGCTGTTTAAGCACAGGGCAGCAGCGTGCAAATGGGATCGGGGAAAATAATAAAATAAACCTAAAATAAGCATTCTAACTAAAATCAGTATTCTGCCATGCAAGTCAATGGCAGGTATAAGACAACCTGGCCAGTGAGTAATGGTTGCTAAGGGGGGGGGGAGGCTAAGTCTGGGACATGTAACTATGCATTAGCAGGCAATCCTATCCAAATGAGGGTAAGGTTAGTGTATCCCAGTTTTCCCCAGGGTGTGTGGCAGGTCCCAAGAGTGTAAGAGTATAAATAGCTGGGTGCAAGAGTAGGATATAGGTGACATCATGGGGGGGTGTCAGACATACTGTAAGTGGATTGGAGCCCTGTGGCATGGGATTGCTCCTAGATTAGTACAGCTAAGCTAGGGGTGTGTGTAAACCTGCCTAGCAGTCTTTACAAAGTGTAAGCGGGTGTGTGCGCCGCACATTGGGTTTTACAGGAAGAAAAAGGAAGTTAAACCAGGAAATAGTAGCAGTGTGCACATTTGAGCACTCCGTTTGCACGGTCCACAGACAGGCTTAAACAGGGAGGCAATGGGAAGGGAAAACAGCAGTAGGAAGGTAATCAAGGAGAACTAGCTTAGCTAGCAGGTGAAATGTATCAGATTCAGTCAATTACACAGACAGCAGACCAGCACAGCCCAGAACACTACTATAAAATAAGCAAACACCTTCTCCTCTGGTTTTTCCACATTCTGCACAACTGGTGTATACATGCATGGAAATTTTAACAAACAAACCTACAAAATGAGAAGGGCTGCAGCAGGAAACATAGAACATCATGTGCAAGAGGCTGAGGGTGGTGAGGATGTGAATGCTGCCAAACAACCCACAGTGAGGAGACAGAGAAGAGTGTACAGACCCAGGGTAACTTACCAGGGGCTACATGAGCTGGAGATAGTGGAGAGCTATAGGGTGGACAGAGACATCCTACAAATATTTTGGGCTGTGCCGGCCCACCTGACAAACCAAACTGACCGAGAGGAACCCATCCCAGTGGATACCAAGGTATGTGTAGGTCTAGGTATATTAGCCACAGGTACCTCCCAAAGCACAATTGGGGATATCATGGGGATCTCACAGGCATCAGCATCCAGAGTATTCCACCAGTTCCTGGATGCCATGCCAGCACATGCCAGTGAGCACATATATTTCCTCAACACACATGAGGTGCTGACCAGCAATATGCATCTCTACCACCAAATAGCACAATATCTTGGGGTAGTGGGTGCTATAGACTGCATTCACATATGCATCAAAGCACCACCCAGTGAGCAGGGTAGGGCCTACATCAACCACAGGGGCATCCCCTCCATCAACTGCCAGGTCGTATGTGATGCCCAGGGCATTATAATGAATGTGTGTTCTGGCTGTCCAGGAAGCTATGAAGATTCACACATATGGCATCTGACACAGCTGTACCACAGATTTGCCAATGTGGACATCCCCTATGGTCACCTAGTGGGGGATGCTGGGTACCCGCTGGAGCTGTGGCTGATGACACCCATCAGAAATGCACACACACCTGAACAACTCCACCATAATGAGACACACGCATAGGCCAGACATATAATAGAGTGTGTTTTTGGGATGCTCAGGTCACGGACACATCCTGTGGAGCCTTGCAGTATTCACTAGCTACATGTACCCAAATTTTTATGGTATGTGCTATGCTACACATTGTGATCCTGCGGAAACAGCTGCAACAGGAACAGCATGGGGCAGGGCCACACAGCCCCCCACCAATGCCAAAGCCTGTACAGGCACAGAGTGACTCAGAGGAGGAACAACCTGAGCCTGCCCCTGTAGGCAGAAGAAGGAGTGCTCAGTATGCCCTGGCCCTGGCAAAGAGGCAATGCATAGCATATGCACTGACACAGTAGGGACCCAGGGGAAAGACACCTCTCTCTGACTCATACAGACAGTTAAAGGGATGCTAAACATGGCACTACCTGTGCTCAACCATGTGTAGGGATTGTACTATGTGCATCTGACATAGGCAGCCCTCCAGCACCATCCTCAAGTCTGGAACACCTTCAAGATAAGTCAATCAACCTACCAATTGCCAAATGGAGTAGAATGTGTTGTTACCTGTAGCTATGGTATGGATGTTAGCATGCAAGGGAATTGGGTGGCTGAATGTTATGGCAGCAGACAGTAAACACCCATAGTGGCACCATGACATCTGTAACACATACTGGAGTCACCATAGTAGCCAGTACTACACAGGGTGACAAAACCCACTTCAGGAAATTGGATGAGTGACATGTGTGTCCATAAGACCCACACATGTTAGTCAGGAAGGTTCACATACCCAACAACAGTTTCAGCTAGCAGGACAGGTGTAGACAAACACAAACAAATGCTGTACTGTGGCCTCTAAATGAGCCCTATGGGTAACCCCTCCCCAAGCCAACACAGACAGACTACAGCAGGCCAGGCAGTTGGATATAAGTTGTGAAGGCTAGTAAGTCAGAAACTAATATGTAGGTAATTAAAGTTAAGATCCGTAGTACACTGGTATGCCTCTAGCCAGCATGATAGGTAAGACTACAGACTAAGAGGAATACCTGACATACCAGTACAGTCCTAGAAAATGTGTACAAGTGTCAGGTGTGCCCTCCCATCCTACGTGCACTTATAGTAACAGTCAGGTGTGTTCACCCCACTCCTGTTTAGAAATATAGAACCAGTCAGTTGTCCCCCCCCCCGCTATGCAGAAATGTAGCAACAGTCACTGCCAAATGACCAGTGGATACCCTGCAGACACAGCATGCTACCTGTTGGTGTACAACACAAAGGTCAGCACTGCAGTACAAACTAGCTGGACCTTGTCCACACATGCAATACAGATAGCCATACTGGGCATGCTCACATACTTAGAAGAATGAAGGCAATGTCACTCAGCAACATACTGAAAGGTCATACTGGACATGCTCACGCACTTAAACACATGAAGGCCATGTCTGCAAACACCAATGGACTAGACATATCTGGCAGTCGCAGTTCTTAGTACAGACACATATCAGTATGCACCATTCCTGCCATTCACACACAGTGGATAGGAATACAGACACATATGTAAGGACAACACACTATAATAAGCCAAACGTAGATGGACATAGATGTGTGGAAGAGGGTGACCGTGACAAGGAGCCATCCGGGCCTGTCCCACCCAGCACACAGCCAATGGGCCCCAAACACATGAGGTGCAGATGTCACTCACTGCAAATGCTAGCCACCAGTATCTGTCAGCATGACAGACTATGAGGTGCACGTGCCAGCTGTGTAACATGACTGTATGAGGAAGTAGCCATCTACTAGCTGTATACACATACCTGTGACATATGACCCCGTGTGTGCCCGCATGTGGCATGTCAACCCCTACATGAATGGGTTATGGAACATGCACACACCGCCCTCCCCATAGCAGTATTATGACAAGCCTGCTGAGGTCATCCAATGTGTAATACACCTTTGGGAGACCTGTAGCTCAGTACTCTCTGTGATGTGTCCCATAACTGTGTACTGTTGTAGTGATAAACTAGTTAGGTAGTAGTTCTAACCCCAGACTTGGCAAGTGTGTGAGTGTGTGTGTGTGTGTCTGTCTCTGACTGTGTAGAGAGAAATGCTTTTTAGGCTACTCACACTCTGTATATTTCATATACTCAACTTTGGCAAGGCTGCTGATGGCACTCACCCAGAAATACACCCCAGGGAAAGTCGCAGCCCCAACATTTCCGTAATGCATATTGTACCTGCGTACTGCTGTAGTGTGATAAAGTAGTTAGGTAGGTGTTCTAACCCCAGACCTGGCAACTGTTTGTTTGTGTGTGAATCTGTGTGTGTGTGTGTGTGTGTGTGTGTGTCTGACTGAGTAGAGAGCAATGCTTTTTAGGTTACTCAGACTCCATACAATTCATATACTTAACTTTGGCAAGGCTGCTGATGTCACTCACCTAGAAATACACCTCTGGGAAGGTTACAGCCCAGTAATCTCTGTAGTGCATCCTGTAATTCCGTGTTGCTGTATTGTGATAAAGTAGGTAGGTAGGTGTTCTTACCCCAGACTTGGCAACTGTGTATGTGTGTGTGTGACTGAGTAGAAAGCACTGCTTTTTAGGCTACTCACACTCTGTACAAATCATATACTCAACTTTGGCAATGCTGCTGATGTCACTCCCCTAGAGATACACCTCTGCAAAAATCATAACCCAATAATCTGCATAGCGTGGCATGTCACTGCATACTGCACCTCTGGGAAAAATCATAACCCAATAATCTCCATAGCGCATCCTGTCACTGCATACTGATGTAGTGTGATAAAATACTTGAAAACAGTGTTTGTGTGTGAAACTCTGTGTTTGTCTGACTGACAAGAGAGCAATGTTTTTTAGGCTACTCACCCTCTGTACAATTCATATACTCAACTTTGGCAAGGCTGCTGTTGTCACCCACTGAGAAATACACCTCTGGGAAGGCTGTAGCTCAGTAATCTCTGTAGCGTGTCCTGTAACTGTGTATAGCTGTAGTGTGATCTAGAACTGTGGTAGGGTTCCATCTCCACCCATGGCAGTTGCATGTTTTGTGTGTGTTTCAATATCTGTGTATGGAGCAATGCATTATAGGCTACTCACTCGCAGTACATTTCAAATGCCCTACTTTGGCAATCCTGCTGATGTCATTCATTGTGAAATGCAACATTGTGGAAAAGGTTTTGTAGTAATCTCTGTGGTGCAACCTATAACTGCTCCATGTTGTAGTGTGATATAGACCTTGGTCAGGGGTTTAATACCCACACATGTATGTTGTGGATATTTTGTGTGTGTCTCACTGTCTGTGTAGGGATCATTGCATTTTAGGCTAGTCACTCACGGCACAGTTGAAATGGCCTTCTTTGGTGATCCTGCTGATGTCATTCATTGTGAAATACACCTTTGGGGAAAAGCTTTTCTCGTAATCCCTGTAGTGTATTCTATATCAGCTCTATGCTGCAGTGTACTATAGACCTCATTCAGGGGTTCTATACCCACACATGGATGTTTTGTATGTGTCCCACTTTCTGTCTAGGGAGCAATGCATTTCAGATTAGTCATTCACAGTACAGCTGAAATGCCCTTCTTTGGTAATCCTGCTGATGTCACTCATTGTGAAATACACCTTTGAGGAAGAAGGACTTCAGTAATGTCCATGGTGTGTACTATAACTGTGTAGTGTAATAATCTAGTTATGTATGGGTTAAACGCCCAGACATGACAGGTGTGTGTGTTTGTAACTCTTACCCTGTGTAGAGGTGAGTGTTTGACACCTGTGGGCAATGTAGAAGGCATTTTGCTTATTTCTTCTATGGTGGCCCTATCACAATGTCAACCATACAGGGATAACAGATGTAAATTACCTGAGAAGTTGGGGAGCAAAGCCATACCAATACATGTGACATCAAGGCCAGACAATCACAGTTAGCAACCCCACTATTACCCAGAGCACACATGGGCACACACATGCCTAAGCAACAGCCAATATGTGGGTAGTACACTGCATATTGGCCACTAATAGTAACTCTGCAGTGATAGCAGTGGGCTACAGAGGGCATGTCCTCCTGCCCATCTGTCCAATATGCACGTACATGCAGACAGTGCACCTCCACCATGTTTCCCAATGGACACCTGCACCACCTATGGTGCCTTCACAAGTGACTCACAACAGACATACCATGCCTGACAACATGCCCTGTATGGACAGATGACACAGACATCAGGGAATTCTGTTAGCATACTATCAATGTAGGTACAGGGCAAACCTGCTGCCCATTACCAGTTCCTGCCACAGGTGGGCAAGACTGGCACATCTGATGATATGTGTTCACACCATGGGCCAAATACCCTAGGTACAGTAGCACATGTCACTGTACACGCATGTGGGAGGTGTGCACATCCCAGACACCATCCATGTCATGGACTAAGGAACACATACATGGCAAGTGATGCACAGCATTGGCCACACACAATAGTCACCCAGGTGACTGGATGGGGGATGCAATACCCACCTGTGTGGGCAAATGTAGATACTACAGGCCTGAGCCACAATGCAGACCATTGTCATGTGGCCTGATGCCAAGGTATACCCATCGCCTACCCTTGTACAGCCTGCTGGCCCAGTTAACCACCACACACCCATGCAGACATACACCCATGCATGTCAGAACTGGCACCTTGTGTGTTTGTGTGTGTGTTGTATGGTGGGTATGTACACATCCACACTCACTACAACCCCCCAGGGCATACTGAAGCATGCTGTCTGATGTCTGACACCTCTTCATACTCTTTGCCTATACAACCTCCATGTGACCCATGTGTTGCATGTGATACCTGCACATCGATGTGTTGTGGCAATTCCACTAGTGATGAGTTGCACTCCTGGCCCTGCCAAGTGTGTCAATGTGTGTGCGTCCCTGTGAGAGTGTATCTGTGTTGACGCTGGCATCTGTTCATGCAGAAAGACATGTGTACGTCACCTACCGTATATCTACCGTTTCCCTGTGGCAGATGTCACTCACCATTACATATATGTTCTGAGTGCTCCACAGCCAGTAATCCATGTGGTGCATCCAATAACTGCATCAAACTGTGATAGCACTACATAGTTGTTGGGGGTTTGATACCCTGTGCTGTTAGGTGTGTGACACAAACATGCTTCAGTTTTACTCTCCCACCCGTCCCTGACATGTATTTGCCTCTGTCTGCCTCCCCCACCCCCTCTCTGGTGGATGTGGAGCCCCACACTTGCTTTGCTTAGGCAGCAGCATGTGTAATTTAAGTGATGCTCATGATCAGCTGATCGCCTCTGTATGGATTGCAGCCCTCCCCTAGCTGATTGAATGTGGAACAGCTGTGGTAACATTCCCATAGCCAAATGCATGAAAACCCACTCCAGTACCTAGGAACATCATGGTGGTGTTGGCCCTTTTCAGTCGCTGTGAGCAGGAACTAGATCTGCTGTTTGGCAAACAGCATCTCAGATGGATTGGGGATTTACCTCTAACAACATACACTGTGGGAAGGTGGCAACGAATAGGAGGGGGATGTGCCTGACCTGACTACAGACTGTAAGTGCTGCTATACTGCATTTGAAGTAATGTTGGTTTAACAGTGTTTGTCTGGATATGCCTATTATACATGTCGCAATACCTGCCATGTCAGTTCCATATATATGAGGAATCCCCATCTGCAGGGTCATCTGCAGACTGGGCAGTGTTGTGGCTTTGGTTTCATGTGTTAGCCACAGTGTATCTATCTGTGGAATGCAGAAGGTAGTGTGAGGATTACAGTCTGTAGATGGTGAAGGCCATGACAGTTACTGACTTCATATCCCTCATAGGACATATGATGCAATATACCCCATTACAATGGTAAATGTATGAGGTTATCACAGCAACATGCCTATACTGACCCTGTGTATGTGCTGTCAGCCACACCTCTGTAAACCTTTGTACGTATGTCATGCATGAAGTGGTGCATATGTGCTGTACACCATAAATAGTGTCATCATGTCTGATAATGAGACAGTGATATATCAGATTGCTACACATGTCATGTACAGTAGGGGTTATATATCATTACATAACCTGGACATTCTGTGGATGTTTGTACAGTACTGAGGTCTGTGTAGTGATGGTGAATGTCGGCAGTGTGTGTATTGTTAATATGTACACTAGCCTGTGTACAGATTGTGGTAGATGTCATTGTTCTAGCTCCCCTTCTATCTGATGTTACATGCTGCCCCACTGTATGGTACTGTTTTGCTGTACATGTTTGTAGGTCCATGCACCCACATGTCCCATACCACAGACAGCCATCAGACCAAACTGTGTAGCACCCCACCATATGTAGGGTCATTCTGTGAGTGGCACATATAAGGATGGTGTAGAACAGATAGTCCATATACTGTAATAATATGCTAGTTTACCATATGTGGCTGTGGCTGTGTTCACATTGGTTGTGGTTATGCACTTTCACACAGGTGTATCTTACCCTGTGACATGGCTGTTGAGCCTGCTATATATGCAGGTACATGTGCATTCCCCATACGAGATGTAGGCCAGTGTTGAGCCAGCCTGCCTGTAGCCTGCACAGTGCATTGTTACATGCCTAGCAGCCTAATTTACTTACCCAGTGAGATGTTATGTGCAGATACTTGCCAGATGTACTGCTGCTGGGCCTCCCTTAAAGGTCATGTATGTCAGACAGAGCAGTGGGATGCTGTACAGATGTATGTCAATATCTAGTGGGTAGTATGTGTCCATGGCACCCCTGTACCAGCAGTCAATATGTGTCAGGCCAGACAGGAGTATATGAATCCAAAACCTATGGTGGCAAATGTATACCAGTCGTTATGTGTTATATCCATCTGCATGGCTGTCTACATCCATATTGTCAGGCCTGGTACACATGTTGTTCACTACAGGATTATGTGTAAACCTCTGGACTGTACAGAGTGTGTCCGAAGTTCCACATATATCGGCCAATATCTCTGTTGCACTCCACAGGGGCATTACATGCTAGTGTCAGTACTTTACAATGATTACCTTAGGATGTCTGTCAGTAGCCAATGGCACACATGTTATAAGCAGATGTCACCTTCCACACACACCATGTCTGTGAAGACAATCCCAATGACAACAGCAATAGTTAAGTAATATACTTGATATACATAACAGACATCCCCTTGCACTACGACTTTGTGACTATAGAGGCTGGGGTTGGGCTACATTCCAAGTCCAGGACATATGGTGGAAATATATGTACATATACTTATCCAGATAGCCATATATATATATATATATATATATATATATATATATATATACATATATATATATATATATATATATATATATATATATATATATATATATATATATATATATATATATATATATATATATATATATATATATATATATATATATATATATATATAAAATTACACATGTGTAATGCTTCCATTTACTACTGCCATGGCAACCACCCACTATAAATCCCAACAGCATGTGGGTGTGGTCCCTTTATATTTTCTGTGTGATGGACATCCTTCTAGTGTGTGGGCATCAGTGTTACAGACAGCAGGTAGCAATACCTCTTACAGGAGAACTTGCACACTCAGAGCAGCCACATATCTGTAGAAGGCTCAGGAACTACAGACTGTGATTAGGGTTGTGTTATGCTTTGCATAGTACTGGTGTTACAGTGTGTGTGTGTGTGTGTGTGTGTGTGTGTGTGTGTGTGTGTGTGTGTGTGTGTGTGTGTGTGTGTGTGTGTGTGTGTGTGTGTGTACATACTAGTGTACCTTGGAATGCAGTCTGTCTGCATAGCTCACTACTGTGGGCCTATCCTCTTGCTGGACAGAGGTATGCCTATATTGTGCTGTCCGTCCACCCCACAGGTTCTGTGTCAGATATTACACTGGTAGTGTATGTGCTGAGTGCTTTCAGAACATGGCTACATCCATTTCTGTGTCTAACCTCAATTCCCTGACTAAGGGTATGTTGCAGACTATCCTGTAACACCAGCACCTTGCTTAGTGTATGGCAACAGTGTTCGACATATGTGCCTGTGTTCCAGCCTCTGTCCTCCATCTACATACCAAGCTTTGCACATATGTCATGCTGTTGGGGGTTGGTCTGTAGTGGGCTGTGAGTATATCACACTGTCATTGCTGCCATCAGTCCACTGCTGTTGTATCCCCCACACATACAGTGGGTCTGGGGCCATATATGTGTGTGGGCATCACCTACACAATACATGTGTGCCCTTATGCACTCCAGAGACCAGTGTATGTAACAGTGGTATATGGGCATGGATTATTGTGTGTAGGTGGGGAGCAGCATAAATGACCTAGGCTGTTACAAAATGCAGGGGTATCAGGGGAGAGCTGCCGCAAGGTATCTGGATGTACAGTACAGTACAGTATACTTCACCTGTATTGATATTACTTACATGAAATGGGATACTGCAAGCCTACTGCCTCCTGCCATACAGACTGTTCTATTTGTCGGTGTGCTCTTGATGGCGTCAGTTATGCCTCATTATGTACCAGTTACAACCTATTTATCACAAAACATCTTTACCTCCTATTGAGTTTGTACAGAGTGTAGATAGAGGCTGCTGAACTACACACCTGCAGTACATACTGTTGATTGTTTGGTATCCATTGGCCCAGTCTGTCTTCACTATTGTACAATATGAAGGGCTTGGCCTGAACAGCAACAGTTGTGAACCTTTCCAGACTACTGTATTAGTGTAACTGTTCCACAGTTGCGGTACTCTGTTTATATGGTTGTCAGTATCTGAACGGCTATATGACATGGCATATAAAACTGTTATAGTACACAATTAAAGGATTCCCATTTCTGCAAACCTGTGTGTGGTGTCTTTCCTATGACCTTTCTATGGGTATAAGTTGCAGGCAACAACTGACATTTGTATGGGTGGCCCATACAGTGTCCAGTTGTTCAGGTGTTAACTGTAGGCATAGTGGCTGTTCCATATTGTGTGCGCCTTCTACATATGTATCTTACTGTACATATAACAGCATGTGTAGTTACATGTATATATATATATATATATATATATATATATATATATATATATATATATATATATATATATATATATATATATATATATATAGATGTGTGTGTGTGTATCTGTATCTGCATATCTGTGTCTGTGTAAGTGTCTGTGTATCTGTATCCTGGGATGTTGATGGCTTCCACATATTACATGTCCTATGGGACGCAGACTGTACTTGGTGGTGCATTGCAGGACGCACGTGTTGGGCTGTGGGGGGATGCCTATTCATACAAGACGTATAGTGTGTGGGGCCTCTCAACCCTATTAACAGCGCATGTGGACATATGTGTATTTCTTAAACTGCCACTGCTATCTACAGATGCATGGCCATATATACCTATATAGATATATGTATTTGCTAACATATATATATATATATATATATATATATATATATATATATATATATCTATATATAAAAAACTATGTCCTTATATACCTACATGTATATCTGCGTACACATATGTAATGTGCTGTGTATTTGTAGACATATAGGTGTAGACACATATATGTGTCGATATAGGCATATGTATGTATATATGTGCATATATATTGATATATATGTATATAGTTTTAGAAATCAATATATATATATATATATATATATATATATATATATATATATGTACATATCTAGATATGTTGTATCGGTTTAGATATTAATATGTTTATACACACATACATCTAGATGTTGGTATACATTCTCTGTACTGTTGCATGACTAGACTGGATGATATGTTTCTGTAAATATCCACTTTGTTTGTATCTGCCATGGCTTAGTGGCAAATCGCTTTGTCTATGGTGTGTAGGGTCCTTGGCTTGATCCTTCCAGGAGCTGTTTATTTTGTTGCTGGGCAGAACATGGTGTGTTGGATACACAGTGATTTAGGCACTTTAAAGCAGTTGTAAGCAGGTTTGTGCATGTTTGCACAGAGCTAAGCAATGGCTACCCAGGTTAAGCAATTCAGCAGTTAACTGAGTATAAGACACTGTAACCAGACTTTAGCAGTGCTTACCTCCGTGCAAACCCACTTACAACTGCTTTAAAGTGCCTTAATCACTCTGTATCTATCGGCCCTTGTTCTGCCTAGCAACAAAAAAAAAAACCTCTGCTATGCTCGAACCCAGAACCATGCACACCATAGCCAAAGTGATTTACCTCTAAGCCATCACAGATATACATAGCTTTGTTGTATTCATAAACATATCATCCAGCCCAGTCATTCAACAGTACAGAGAATATATTCCGACATGTAGATGTATGTGTGTGTGAACATATATTAATGTCTAAACAGATAGAACATATTGATATATGTATATATATATATATATATATATATATATATATATATATATATATATATATATATATATATATTTATATATATATAAATATATAAATATGTACGCACACACACGCACACACACACACACACACACACACACACACACACACACATATGTAAGCAGATATTTGTACAGTGGTGGCTGGTGACTTCAAATCAAAGGGGGGCTGCAGGGGACAGCTAAATGGGTCAGGCCAACATGAACGGGTGTGGTCAACTAGAAAGGGGTGGGTCTATGGCACATTGGGATCAGTGCTGGCCATGCTTACCAGTTTACATGAAATAAATGCTTCCAGATGTAGTTCTCTGGTAATCTGCATTTCTTCATCTTATTTACACAAAGTAAACCCTTAATATGTAGCAAAATGCTAAAGTTTATCCAATCTATTATGAAAGTAGTACTTATTTAAAGAATTTAAGAATATAATGCTGCTTTCTAAGTATAGCTTTCTGCTAAATAGTAAATTTCCTAAATCAGACATGTTTATACAGTAACGAATTGTGTGATTTTTATTTTTAATAATGTCTCCATATGCTTCTTGCCTGCTAGCTCCCATGGTCATTCAGCCAACTGAGATCTTAAATGTTCATTTTAAACTTTAGAAGACAAATGGAGATGAACTGAATGATGTTAAGTACTCCATAGAGGCATCCCATTCCACAATGCCAGTTTACTGGCATGCACTCAACTGTTTGAACTCACTTTGACTCAATCACCCATCCTTTAGGCACAATATCCATCCATAAGATCAGTACAGACTGCTGCTTTCTTTGCTTGTCACTCAGAAGTACATTCAAAAAAATCATGCCTTCCTCCTCATAAGTTATAACTGCTATGACGGTGACCACAATATGCTAGGCTCAGATGGCATGCAGTCAGAGTCAATGCACAGCACATCTGTTTGTTATACAAAGCCCATTTATTAAATGCAATCAGCACACTAACCTTTTATTATGTATCTCTACATGTATATTAGTTATAGCAACAGCTTAGTGAATGCATTTCTCTTTTGCCTGCTTTTAATTAGCAGTAGATCCTGTGTCTAGAATCTGTATCTAATAGCAGAATTGTTTTGGATGTCCAGCTATTCCTCTGTTTTAACATAGTCAGCAACCTAGCTGCCAGTTCAATAATTTTATTACTATATGTTAGTTCATCATTTGTACTTAAACAGTGTTCATTGTTCTCATTTGTTGCTGAAACGTTCCTCCAGAGTCTCCTCAATAAACAAGCCAAGCCTAATAATAACATGGAGATCAAAGTGAAAAGATAAATAACATTTACATGCTGCTACTGATCATAGGACAGTGACAGAAATGTGTCTACATAGTTTGCAAATGATTGAAATAAAAGTGGTTGCTGCATTTTTAGGTTGATGAGAAGGGAGCACTGTGTCCAGATATATTCTCCTAGACTGTTATAAAACAGCATCCCAGGTCAAAACAAAGATGAAACATTTTCCATCAGCTGTTCTGAACTTAGCATGTTACCTGTCTCTTCATGTATAGCTACATAAAGCAGTTAAAACATTAATGTAACAAATTAAAAACATATTTTGTATTATTCCATTTTCAGTCTTATCTATTTTATGCATACTTATAACAATATGCAAATTCTTCCTCCAATAACTGAATGGCTGTACAACTATAATTAACTAAAATTGTGTTATTTCAGTGGCTGAGGTACAGACTGACTGATACAAATCTCATGAAATCTGCTTTTTAAATGAAGAATTGCGATGTGGACATTACTTTGCAAAATCTGTGAAAGCATGCATTTCACAGCTGTCATGGAATATTATAGATCTTATACACACAAGACCACACATTTAAAATAACTAAGTGATGTGTTATTTAAAATAACTTTGTGATATGAGCAAATTCGCAAATATAAAATAAACTTAGTGACACACACACGAGTGGATTTTTTTGTGCATCTGTGCAAGCTTTCGAACACCTGACTGTCTTGTCTTTCATACACAGTACTACATGGTTGTGGCAAATAATTTAAAGGTGTGTAAAGTTATTACAATACATATCTTAATAATTAATATAAAATCAAATGTTGTACTGCTGTCCTAGTTAGCCGGAGAGAAATACTGGAGAGAGTCATAAGTGGACAGATAAACAGAGAAGTTGGATAGCTTTTCTTGATAAGCAGATGAAACTTCATTCTACTATTTTGCATTGCTAGCATGTGAGTGCATGACTTGGGATGTTGTTTTCCTAACAATGACTTATATCTTCCTACCGGGCTCCAGAAACGGCAAATGGGGAATTCATTTTATGGGTTAGTGGCACTCTGGCACAACACACCATATTAAAAGTTAATTTACAGCTTTTCTATGCACCTGGCTTGTCATCGAGTGATGTAAGAGATTTCACCTGGGGGTCGCCGCACAAAAAAAAAATCAAACAACACAACAGTCAACTTTTTTCAGTAGTTAACAATAATAGCTGGGTGAGATAAAGATTAAATATTAGAAGGAGTCAGACACCTACCTCAGTCAGTTTATTGTTAAAAAATGAAAAGAGTGACTGTGCCCGTCTCCATCACGATTCACGAACTGAAGTGACTGGAGCTCTTTCTTTTCTTTTTTCTCTGTCTGACTCCTTTCTTTCTCTCTCTCTCTCTCTCTCTCTGTTCGAACTCTCCATTAGTAAGCCAGGCAATCCAAAAAAACTACACAGACAAAGTTGTTAACACAATGGTAGCACCGTAGGAAGTACTACTACTGATTGTTTCTCGCTCTCTTTTTTGAGAAGAGAGCGAGAAACAATCAGTAACCATCCAGGCTTCCACGTCACATACATGACTGCAGACGTGGCAGTCTGACCCCCTTCCGATTTACTGTGCTGTTAAAGTGCATAGACTTCCGGGGCATAACACTGATGCCTTTCTCTCTCCTTAATCTAGACTGGTTTCACAGCAGTCCAGATTTACAGAAACAAAACTAATTAAAAAAAAAAAAACAATGCAGAACTCGATGAGCATGCACAGTTCGAGTTCCGGGACTTTGCGAGTCAGTCCGACTTGCTTAGAGCACTACAGCCTGAGAGCCAGCCACTAAATATTTTAATTTATAAATATTTTTTTTTTATTTTTAAAAATAATAAATGTTCCAGTCTTTAATCTTTTCCTTCTTCACAGCTGGAGGGTCTGCAGTCCTGCAGCCTGATGGCATGAGCCGCCACTGTATTTATATCTATATAGGTATATACGGACATACATCTGTAGATAAGGTGGGAACATAGCAGAAACATATATGTCCACATGCACCACTAATGGGGTTGACAGGCACAAACAACATACATCATGTACAAATAGGTATTCCCCCCCGCAGCCAAACATGTCTGCCTTGCAATACACTACCAACTGTTGCAGATCCCATATCCAGGACCTTACACAACAAGGGCACAAGATGTTAACAGTACTCCATCCCACCTTTATGATGTCAGGCTGGTATCAGTAACATATCATGCAGTACAGTCAGGCTCATAATGACTCCCATTTTGCAGTCCTCTGTTACCTTTGTTAGCTAGAGTTCCATACTGTTGGCCTGTACTTCAGAGATGTAGATGCCAAAGAACAGTGGTCCCAGGACTGAACCCTGAGGTACTCCATTTGTCACTTGTCTGGGGATGGATTTGGAGTCAGTTACACCTACAGTTTGAGTTCTGTCAGTAAGGCATGTGGCAAACCATCAAGTGGCATGGGGATGTATGGCTGGATTAGTATGTTAACCTATGTTTCCAGACTGAAGGATGGTGTTGATGGGCTTGGCGAGATCCACATAAGCTTTGTGGACTGCCTTACCTTCTTCAACAGCTATGCAGACTGAGTCAAATCAGTCAATCAGTTTCAGGAGACAAGACTGACCCTCCATGAGACCAATCTGTGTGGTCTAGTGTTTGAGTGTTGCCAATGACTGCATTCAATACTTCCCTGATAATGCATTCCATGTCCATGCAGATCAGGCTCATCAGACTGATGTGACTGTAGTTCCAGGGATCCAAGGTGGATCCCCCCTTGTGGAGTGGGATAACTGCAGCTGTAAGCCACTCAGTGGGCACCAGGCCTGATGCAATGCTATGATTACACATGACAGTTAGCTGAGTTGCCATTTCAGTTTGTAGTTCATGTAGTACACAGCCCAGGATGTCATCTGGTCACATGGATGCTGTATTCTTAGCTGTGGATAGTGCAGTTTCTGCCTGTGTGGCTGTGATTACTGAGCATTGGAACTCTTTTTGTATTGACATGGGCCCTTTTGAGGGTGAGAGGGGGTGAATGTGGCACTAAATCAATCTTCCAGGATATTGCCACAATCCATTGGAGCAGTCTATGTAATGCCATTCTGTTGTAGCTCAGAGCACTTCTGAGCATTGCCAGTTAGATTCTGGACATAACTATAGAATGTTGTGTGGTTGTCTGTGGAATCTGTGGTGATTTTAGTTACATAACCAGCTTTGGAGGATTCCATGAGGGATGTCATCATCTTACTGGGGCTGGTAAGGGAGTTGTTTGCATCCTTGGATTATCCTTTTTTTTTTCAACAGTGTCTACCTTCTGTTGTATACTCTGTTAGTGGCAGGAGACCAGAAAACTGTCTTGCTTATTTTGGAGGTGAGCGTTGTGGTTCTATGTGGGATGTCAGGAATCATGCACAAGTGGATGTGCTCATCCAGTGCCTTAGTACAGGATTCATCAGTAGAACTGTCAGCTCCTGTCTCCATGGGTGTCACAAACATTGTCACTTCTGCCTTAAGTAGCATGAAGTTGGCTTTGGAGAGGTCTTTTATGGACAACTGCATATACATTCCTTTCACATGTTCAGTTTGATTAGCCTATAGTGGGATTACTTTGGTGAAACCTCAGTCTGATGTACTGTTCTGATGGCTTAGTGGTTAGTTACTGTGACTATAGTGCACAGAGTCCTGGGTTCATGACCTGCAAAGGCAGGTTATGTTAGTCTGGTGAGAATAGCGGTTAATGCATACAGACTAATTATGGCAATTTAGGTTAGTCACACTCAATACAATTCAAATGCACTACTTTGGAAATCCTGCTGATGTTAATCACTGTGAAGTACACCTTTGGGGAAAGAGTACTCCAGCAATCTCTGTGGTATGCACTATAACAGTGTAATGCTGTAGTGTGATTTAAAACTCTGGTAGGGGTTCAAGTCTCACACATGGGAGTTGTGGATGCTTTTGTGTCTGTTCCTATGCCTGTGTAGAGAGCAATGCATGTTTGGCTAGTCACACTCACTACAATTCATTTGCCCTACTTTGGCAATCCTGCTGATGTCACTCACTGTGAAATAAACCTTTGGGGAAAGAGTACTCCAGTAATATCCGTGGCGCATTCTATAATTGCATAACCTTGTTAGGTAGGAGTTCTAATCCCAGGTGTGTGTGTCAATGTTTGCCGTTCATGTCCTGTGTGGAGGTGGTTGTGAGTGTGCAGCAACTGGGCTCAATGTTGTGTGGGCTTCTATAATTCCCTATATGGTGCCCTTAGCATAAATCACAATATCCACTGTGCAGGGATAACAGATGTGATATCAGTACATAGTCAGTCAGGGGTTTGATACCCTGGACTGGTAGGTGTGTGACACAAACATGCTTACCTTTTACTCTCCCAACCCACCCTGACTTATCTTTGCCTCTTTCTGCCTCTCTTATTCCCTCTCTGGTGGATGTGGAGACTTACACCTGCTTTGGTTAGGCAGCAGCATGTGTATTGTCAGTGATGCTCCTGATCAGCTGATGGCCTCTGCATGAATTACAGCCCTCCTCTAGCTGATTGCTTGTGGAATAGCTGTGGTAACATTCCCATAGCCAATTGCATGGAAAAACACTCCATTATCTAGGAACATCATGTTGATGTTGGGCCTTTTCATTCACTGTGAGCAGGAACTAGATCTGTTGTTTGGCAAACAGCATCACAGATGGATTGGGGACTTACCTCTAACAATATGCACTGTAGAAACAGGCCAACACTCAGGAGGGGATGTGTCAGTCTTGACTACAGACTATAAGTGCTGCTATACTGCAGTTAGGGTAATATTGGTATCAGGGTGTATGTGGATATGACTGTCTTACATGTTTTAATACTTGCCATGTCAGTGCTATGTTAATGAGGAATCGCCATCTGTAGGGTCATCTGCAGACTGGGCAGTGTGTGGTGCCTTCTGTTCCTTGTGTTACCCACAGAGCACCTATCTCTCAACTGCAGAAGGTAGTGTGAGGATTGCAGTCAGTAGATGGTGACAGCCACGAGAGTTACTGATGTCATATCCCTCATAGGACATATGTTGCATCAAACTCTGTTATGACAGGTAATGTATGAGGTTATCACAGCGACATGTCTCTTTCAACCTTTGTACATATGTCATGCAGTAGGGCGTGCATATGTTCTATATACCATATTCATTGACAGCATATCTGTTAACAAGCCAGTGAGATATCAGACTGCTACACATGTTATGTATAGTTGGTGTTATATTTGAGGACATAGCCTGGGCATTCTGTGGTTGTGTGTACAGTACTGAGGTATGTGTAAGTCTGGTAACTGTCAACAGTATATGTATAGTGCATATGTACCTTGGCCTGTGTAGAGACTGCGGTAGATGACATTGTTCTTAGTCCAGTTCTATCTGATGTTACATGAGGCTCCACTGTATGTTACTCTATCAGCTTACATGTTTGTAGGGGTGAACACACAGATGTCCCAATCCACAGACAGCCATTGGACCACACTGTGTAAGCAGCCCAGTATATGTAGGGTTGTTGTGTGAGTGGCTCATATGAGGATGGTGTACATCAGATAGTCCATATACTGTAATAGTATGCTACCTTTCTATATGTGGCTATGGCTGTGTTCACATTGGTTGTGATTATGCACTTTCACACAGGTGTCTGTTACTCTGTGATGTAACATGCCTGTAGAGCCTGCTATCTATGCAGGTACATGTGTATTCCCACATAGGAGATGTAGCCCAGTGTTGAGTCAGTCTGCCTGTAGCCTGCACTGTGCTTTGTTACATGCCTAGCAGCTTACTGTACTTATCCAGTGAGATGTCATGTCCAGATACTTGCCAGATGTACTGATGCCTGGCCACCATAACAGTCATGTATGTCAGACAAAGCAGTGGAATGCTGTTCAGATGTATGTCACTAACTAGTGGATAGTATGTGGCCATGGCAACTCTGTACCAGCGGTTATTATGTGTCAGGACAGACAGGGGTGTATGAAATCATAACCTATGGGGGCAAATGTATATCAGTATGTAAATGTTATACCCATCTACATGGCTGTTAACATCCACATTGACAGGCCTGGTCCACATGTCTTGCATGAAGGGGTTCTGTGTATACCCCTGGACTGACCTGAGTGTGTTAGACTGTCCACATATATTGGCAATATCACAGCTGTAGTCCACAGGGACGTTACTGTGCTAGCAGTGGTACTGTACTACGCTGACCTTAGGGTGTCTGAAAGTAGCCAATGGCACACATGTTAACAGCAGATGTGGCCTCCCACACACACCATTCCTGTGAGGACAATCCCTATTACAGTAGCAATAGTCTACAAATATACTTGCACTACATACGTGACATCCCCTTGCACTGCGAGGTTGGGACTATTGGGGCTGAGGTAGGGCTCCACTCCATGTGCAGGACATATGGTGAAGATATATGTATAAATATGTATACATATATCCATATAGATATGTACACATATACATATCTCGCTTACTGTATGACAACAGTTTTATGCATATGTGCCTGTGTTCCAGCCTCTGTCCTCCACTTACATACCAGGCGTTGTACATATGACATCCTGTCAGGGGTTGTTATGTAGTGGGCTGTGTGTATGTCATGCTGTCATTCCTGCCATCACTCCATTGCTGTTGTGCCCCCCACACATAATGGGGGGTCGGGGCCACATATGTGTGGGTTTCAACTACACAATACATGTGTGCCCTAATGCACTCCAGAGGCCAGTGTATGTAACAGTGGTATATGTTCCAGTATTAGTGAGTGTGGGGGGGGGGTGCACCATGACAAACCTAAGCTGTTGCAACATGTGTGGGTATCTGGGATAAGCTGCCTTAAGGTATCTGGATGTACTTTACCCATACAATCCACCTTGGGTAAATGCAGGCCTACTTCCTCCTGCCATACAGGATGTTCTGTTTGTCAGTGTGATTGTGATGGTGTCAGGTATGCCTTATTACATAACAGATGCATCCCATGGTGTCAACTGGGGTTTGTACCCCATAGGGCTTGTGTACATAGTGTAGATAGAGGCTGCTGACCTATAAATCTGCATTATGAACTGTTGATTGTCTGGTATGCTGTGGTCCAGTCGGTCACTACTAATGTACTTCTTGAAGGCCTCGACCTGGACAGCAACATATGTCAACCTTTCCAGCCTACTGTCTTAGTATAACTGTTTTACAGTTGCATTACACTGTTCATATGTATGTCAGTGTCTAAACAGCTACATGACATGGCATATACAACTGGCATAGTACAAAAATAAAGCTTTCACATTCATTTATGCACACCTGTGTGGTGTTATGCCCTTTGATATCTCTGTGGGTATATGTTGCAGGCTATGAATGTCATTCATATAGGTGGCTCATACTGTTTCCTGTTGGTAAGGTGGTGACTGTAGGAATACTGGCTGCTCCATATTGTGCACACGTACTACATATGTATATTACAGTACAAATCTCTGTGTGTGTATGTCTGGCCCTGGTTATGGGATCTGCACCACTTGGTACTGTTTTACAGGGGGGTCATGCTTGGCTGGGGGTAGTATAACTATTCGTACCAGACGTATATTGTGTGGGGCCTCTCAACCCCTTTAACATTGCATAAGAACATATATATTTTGTCACTTCCCCATTATCTACAGATGTATGTCCGTATATACCTATATATATATATATATATATATATATATATATATATATATATATATATATATATATATATATATTTAGTGGTAAATCACTTTGGCTATGGTGTGCAAGTTCCTGGGTTTGATCCTAGAAGAGGCTGCTAATTTTGTTGCTAGGCAGATCAAGGGCCATTGGATACAGTGTGATTAAGGTACTTTTGAGCAGTTGTAAGTGGGTTTGCATGTGGGTAAGCACTGCCTACACATGTTAAGCAATTTAGAAGCTTACTGGGTGTAGGACACTGTAACCGGAAATTAGCAGTGTTATCTCCATGCAAACCTGTGCACATGGCCTTAAACTCGCTTACTAGTACTGACATATGCTTACTACTGCTTCTTGCTGCTTAACCTAACTACTGCTTTATGCATAATGATACTGACACCTCATATGTGCATTTCCTGCAGTACTCCAGTTTTTTATATATATATATATATATATATATATATATATATATATATATATATATGTTCTTTCATGGCAGCAGTACTCCAGTTCATATATATATATATATATATATATATATATATATATATATATATATATATTATTCCATGGGTTTTGCAACATACATATTACTCATAATGTGCTTTGCCATGGGATATGGCATGTCTCAGTTACTTTCATGTCCCCCCCCACCTTTCTCGCTTACATCCATGCGGTGGTCCCATTAGAACGGGTCCATCCAAACCCGGCATGCCTCAGCCCATAATGTCTTACCCATCATTCCCTCCACCCCCCTCCTCCTCCACATCAATCATCCTTCCTACAGGTTCCATCCGAATCTCACCACACCACTACACATTGCCCACTCTCTACTTCTCGGGACCCATCATGTAAGTTGTCTCACCCCATGGATCTTCAGGGTTCCCACACATTCAGTCCGTAAACATATGTATCCATTTTTGCTTACCGGTGAGGCATGGTATGTTACTCCGAGAATTCTTTTTAGCAGAATTTTTGGGGTCGTCCCGCTAGGGATGAACATGCATTTGTTTAAGATTAGACTTTTCAGGTTGACACTGTTTCTCCCACTGGTAGTATCCTGCCAGTTGTCTGGGTAGCAGTGCTGTGCAATGCTTAGCGGTTTTTAATATTCAATTTGCATGATATTTGCCTTTTGGCATTGATGTCTTCTTCACTGCATGTTATATATGTGTCTTGTATCCTTGATTCATGTATACGTACACTGTATGGGGTCCTGGGAACTTCAACAATTTATTGTAATAACGTTTCACATCTGGCCTTACTGCAGTACTCCAATTCACATATTTTTGCTCTGTGGCAGGTTATACAAAATCACACTGTACATAGGTTAATTTCACATGTTCAGTTTGATTTTCCTATGGTGAGGATTTGTTTGTTGACATCTCACTCTTATGCGTTGCTATGATGGGTTAGTGGTTAACTACTGTGACTGTAGTGTAGAGGGTCCTGGATTTGAGCCTTGCAGAGGCTGTTTATTTTGTGGCTAGGCAGTACAGGCGATGTTGGGTACAGAGTGATTAAGGCACTTTAAAGCAGTTGTAAGCAGGTTTGCTTGGGTTTGTGCAGAGGTAAGCACTACTAACCTCCGGTTACAGTTTCTTACACTCATTTAGCTTCTACATTGTTTAATCTGTGTGGGCAATGCTTACCCCTGTGAAAATGCACTTAAACATGCTTACTAGTGCTTATATATGCTTATTACTGCTTATTTGTGCTTAAACCTGCTTACTAATGCCTTTTTCATTATGACACTGACACTTCACATGTGCATTTAATGAAGTACTCCAGTTCACATTTAAATTTTATTATGTAGGTTATACAGCAGAAAGATGTAAAATATGCTCATATTCAGATTTCACATGGAAAATGATATGTGCTGCAGTGAAACTCAAACATGGAATGCTTGTATATTAGGT
Organism: Protopterus annectens; assembly: GCF_019279795.1. NCBI lineage: Eukaryota > Metazoa > Chordata > Ceratodontiformes > Protopteridae > Protopterus > Protopterus annectens. The sequence goes on from NC_056726.1 coordinate 1,939,290,052, forward strand.
GGATGCTCTAACCACTACACTATTGCTGTGCTGTTTCAGTTGCATATATATTCCTTGTTATCCTCTTCAGCCTTTTCAGCTGCTTCACCCGTAGCTAAGCGATGGGCAAACCCATGCACCTATGGTTAGCTGTACTCAGGGTTTAAAAAAAAAAATAATAACCAAAAAAGGGTTTTCACCTCCAAAAAATAAACACAAGGCATAGTTCCAGGACAATGAAGGCTGTCTTCCACAAATAAAAGGACTTCCTTCCACAAATGTTTCGTAATGTTAAATCCGTTCCACTACTATTACAAGAATTAAATCAGTCACATCCGAGGAAGTGGTGTAAACGAAAACGCAGTGACGAGATTCAGCGTATATGTGTTTTTGATTTTTGGCTTGTTCCTGGTGTTGCTGTGTCTTAAGGATTTTGTGGATTATACTATTAAACGTGTGGCAAAGAAGAATCTGTAGCCTTATTTCCTCCACGAGTGTTTTTGGACTGGTGAGGTTTTGCATTTTACACTTGCCTCCAAATATTCACATAGTCCTTTTGAGGAACATTTAAACAATAGTCAAAAACTAGCTAGTTTCTAAAGTTCTGTACAAAAATGTTTTGCATAGTTCTTTTGAAGAACATATAAACAATACACATAACGTAAAATACACGTGGATAACGTACGATTATGATACACTTTGAAGCATCAAATATGTTGCTACAAGAGAAGTTTAGCATGTAAAGCACCATTTACAGTTACCAATGAGAAAGGGCTGGGTATTAATTAGGTTAGTCAAGGTCTTGACAGTTACATATCCAAGAATTGAAGAGTCTATATTATATAAATGAAGTAGTAAAATCTCAACTCACCTTTGGTCGACCCTTTTTTCCTGAACCTGCACAACATTGAACAGCCAAATCACTGTTCTGTTAAATCTGCCCTTTTCCCGACTGTAGTGCAATCTCAGAGTTAGTATATTTAGTTAGGGGGGTTTGATGTTGTGCAGCTTCAGGGAACTGTGGTCATTGAAAGGTGAGTTGAGATTTTACTTCTTCGTTTATATAACATAGACCCGAATTGGATAGATAGGCCTTCAGCTGACTTTTGAAGTTGAGTTTGTTATTTTTATTCTGATTCCATTAGGTGGGGATTTCCAGATTTTGGCAACAGCACTTGAATAGAGGGAGTTGTCAGATGTATATTTGCTTGTGGATATTTCTACTAGGATTTTATTTGTGCATCTTATTTGGCAGTTGTTGTTGTAGAGATTGAATAGGCCTGCTAGAGCTGGTATTTTATTGGGGTGGTATACTATGAGTATATGAGTTTCAATGATCTATCCATTTGATCTTTTGACATAGACTTAAATAATATGCTGGTAAATGCACCGAAAACTAAGCATATAAAAGTTGCAAAATATAAATTGAAAGGTAAATAGCAAATACAGCACTCTGTGATTGAAATTGTAGATTCATTTAAGGATCTGAGTATATGGGTAGATCCATCTTTGAGTTTTTCTAATCATATCAACTGATTGGTTAATTTTAGTTATAGAGCTACAGGTTGCATAAAAGGATTTATAAAATCTGGGAAATCAGAAATTATGAAGTCATTGCTTGTTAGGTTCATAGGTTCATAGGTTGGTACTAGGCTATCAGCCCTAGGGCCTATACAAGCCTAGCCATAACAATTCCCTGGCTATTTTTTCCCACATTATTTACTTTTCTGGACCCCTGTCTAGCAGGGCGACTGACGTGATCCCTGGGGTGAATTTCCTTTCTCCCATCCAATCGTCAAGGTTCCTCTTGAAGAGGTCCAAAGAGGCACTCTGCTTGACATGTATGGGCAATCTATTCCAGAGTCTGGGGAGTCTCTGGGTCAGGAACCTATCCCTCCAGCATGTTTTGTTTATTGTGATGACAAGGTTTAGATCCCTGGAGCATGTAGCTCTGAGGGATTTGGGAATTCTTTAAGTGTAGCATGTCCAACAGCTCTGGGTTTGACATGGCCTTGTATGTTAAGCAGAGATCGCCTCTGAGTAGACAATATGCGACAGAGTATAGCTGGAGTTTTTTAAGGCGGTCAGCGTAGGGCATCTGCTTTAGGCCTGTGATTCTTTTAGTGAGGTATTTCTGAGGCCTTTCCAGTTGTTGCAGATGTCTTGAGAGGTACATACCAAATGGGGTGTTGTATTCTATAATGGGTCTAATGAGGGATGAGTACAGTGGGACAATGACCTCCTTTTTTCTGGATGAAAAGCCCTTCGTGATGAGGTGTGCCACATAGAAGGATTTCCTGACTGTTGTGGCGATGTGGTTATCGAAGGTGAGACCACCGTCCACCTGTGTCCCTAAGTCTCTTATCACACTTTCAGTGTTTAGTGTACTTCCACCTATATGGTAATTCATGGATACATGTTTTTTCCCAAAGGGGATAACAATACATTTCTTGGCATTGAGCTTGAGCCCATGGCTCTGGCACCAAGCATCTGTTTCTGTAAGGCCCTTTTGTAGAGTATCCACATCATTTGGGGATTCAATAATGGCTCCCAGTTTGCAGTCATCTGCAAACTTTGTTAGCCAGAGTCCCTTAGTGTTGACCTGTACTTCAGAGAAGTAGATGCCAAACAAGAGCGGCCCCAGGACTGAACCCTGAGGTACTCCACTTGTCACTTGTCTGGAGCTGGATTTGGAGTCGGCTACTTTTACAGTGTGGGTTCTATCAGTAAGCCATTTAGCAACCCATTGGGTGACATAGGGATTAATGCCCAACTTAGTAAGTTTATCTATGATTCCAGAGTGGGGGATGGTGTCAAAGGCCTTGGCAAGATCTAGATAGGCTGTGTGGACCACCTTACCTTTGTCCATGGCTCTGGAGACTGATTCAAAGAAGTCAATCAGGTTCAGAAGACAAGATTGGCCCTTCACAAACCCAAACTGGGTGGGGTCCAGTGTTTGAAGGTTGCCAATGTCTTTGTTTATAAGTTCCATGATAATACGCTCCATGGCCTTGCAGATAAGGCTTGTCAGACTGATGGGATGGTAGTTTCCAGGATCCAAGGTGGATCCCCCCTTGTGGATTGGGATAACTGTAGCTCTGTGCCACTCAGTGGGCATGAAACCTGAGGTGAGGCTATGATTAAACATGACACTTAGGTGAGGTGCCAGTTCATATTGTAGTTCATGTAGTACACAGCCTGGGATGTCATCTGGTCCCATAGATGCTGTATTCTTGGCTTTAGAGAGTGCGTTTTGTACCTGTGTGGCCATTATTACTGGAATTTGGCAATCTTCGGTATTGAGATGGGCCATTTAGGGGTGAGAGGGGGTGAAGTTGGCACTGAATCGATCTGCCAGGATATTGGCAATATCCTTCGGATCAGTATATTTAATGCCATTCTGTTTTAGCTCAGAGCAGATCTGAGCATTGCCATTTAGATTCTTGACATAGTTATAGAATGCTTTGTGGTTGTCTTTGGAATCTTTGGCAATTTTATTTTCGTAACTAGCTTTGGAGGATTTTATGAGGCATCTCAGTTTCTTACTGAGGCTAGTAAGGGAGTTTTTGCATCCTGGGATTTTCTTCTTTTCTGCAAAAGTTTCTTCCTTTTGTTGTAAAGTTTGTTTATGGCAGGGGACCACCAGATTGGCTTCCTTTTTTGGATGAGAGCATTTTGGTTCTATATGGGATGGCACGATTCATGCATGAGTGGATGTGCTCATACAGTGCCTTAGTGTAGGATTCAGCAGTTGAACTTTCAGTTCCCGTCTGCATGGGTGTCATGAAGTTTGTCACTTCTGACTTGAGTAGCATGAAGTTGGCTTTGGAGTAGTTTTTTATGGTGGTTTCTTTACTGGGGGGTGGGGGTGGGATGTGGATGTTAAGGGTTATTAGCTTATGGTCAAACCTGACTAACGAGGGGGTGACCATAGGTATGGAGCATTGATTTCCCATGTTGGTAATGACCAGGTCTAGGATATTGGAGCCCCTGGTGGGACTATGGATTAGTTGATCCAGGGCGTTGGAATTTATGAATTCCAAGAACCGTTGCGCAAAGGTGTTGGGACATGAGTAGTTTTCCCAGTTAATGGCAGGGTAGTTAAAATCACCCAGTATTAGGGTGTTTGGTTCTATCTTAATATTTTCCAGTATGTTTAGAAAGTTGTAGTGAGAATCTTGGGGTATGGTGAGGGATCTGTAGCAAGCTACAATTTGGATTGCAGTCTTACCTAGTGTTAGTTGCACTTGGAGAATTTCAGACACATTGTGTTGGCCAACTAGCCTGGTGGTGTGAATATCCTTGGTGAATATTGACACTCCTCCACCTTTATTGTTTCGGTCCTAGTTTGGTGGCCGAAAAGTGTGGTAAGAGTTGTAGCCCGGTATTGCAGGGGTGCTCTCTGGAGCCTTGAACCAGGTCTCAGTTACTGCACAGATATCGATGTTCTCCATTTTTAGGAGTGCCTCGAGAGAGTGCATTTTGAGGTTTAGACTTCTAGCATTGAGTAGCATTACATCAGAGCCAATTTTAAGTTAGGAATAACAATATGGACACCTTGTAAGAAAACAAGCATGAGTAAACTGGAAAGAATACAGCGGAAATATACTACGGGCATCCATGGATTTGAAAATGTAAGTTATAAAAGATTAAAATATCTGTAATTGCACCAGTGCCTCATACAGATATTTAAAAGGAGACCTTATTCAGGTATTAAGAGCATTTAGAGACAACTACCTCTGTTAATGTTTGAGGTTATCAAAATGTAGTAGAGAATCATCAGACAAACAATGTAGAAGATTCTGTAGGAATGAGAATTGTGCTAACTGATTCTCTGACAGAGTAGCTGATGCATGGAAATAAAAGAAAATGTAAGCATCCCATCAGACAAGTCAAATGTTCTGTTATTGCACATAGACTAAGGCTGAAACTCTAAGTACTGACAAAGGTAATGTGCTGTTTATAAATTAGGGCACAGATACAGTAAAATCCTTGGGAGAAGAATAACACTCTTGATTATGTTTTTTAAATGGATATCTGGTTATAATTTCCTAAAATCTTTACTATGAATAGTCATGGAAGGGCTGACATATCGCCTGCACACAAGCTCCAAAGGTTGAGTTTTAGAGGACTGTTGGTTTCCCAGTCTATCATCAAGCTGGAAGCTGGAATTTTACAAGACCATTGTTGAGACCTGTTCTGTTTTCATCATTCATAACTAGTGTCATATTGGCCTCGGAATCACCAGGAATGCAGAATGTCTAATACTTTTAAAGGAAACTATTTCCCAAGAAAACTTCAAAAGGGTATGCAGTCTGACTTCAGCGAGGTCTGTAGCTGGTTAACCTTAAATTAGCTTATGCTGAACCCTTCAAAATCTGCAGTCATCTCTTTTGGTGCAAATAGGAAGCATATGCAGACAGCTCAGTTAATTATTTGGGATCTTCGGGATACATCATGTACAGCTATTAGTCAGATATGCAGATAAAGATGCACTGGCATATGTTGTTTTAGTTTGTTTTGTTTCCTCAACTGACTTTTAATCAAACTGCAATCTTGCAAGTGTTCTTACACAAGGAACCAGAAGGGTTATTGGTGGGAATGTTTTCATCTTAGGGATTCACTATATCTACCTTTGTTAGCACCAAGTTCTTTTTATAATACTTGGTTACCTAAAACATAAATGAATAAGATAAGTAGATTTACAACAGTAGTAGAGAACAGATGCCATCACTGCTTCCATCTTCAGTGATCCAGATGATTCTGCTTTCAGAAGAGATTCCCTTTCTGTAAACATATTGACCTATAAGTTACTGCTCCTGAAATGCTGCCCCTACATGAAGAAAATAATGATGGCTACCCACTAATATCTCCTTAGATCCTCAGACCTTACAGCACTGACTCTTAAATGAGCTACTTTCAACCTGGTAGTAACTCTGAGGTTAGTAAGGCAGTACCAACTAGTAATATTTAAAAAGTGAGTTAAATTTACTGCAATTCAAAGAAAAAACATAAAGATTATTGCATAACTTCCTTTAAAACCATTACAGAGGCAATAGCTAATTCCATTTACTTTCATTCTGTACTGTTTGTATTCAAAGGTTTAATATGATGCACATTTTATCTTCATATATTAAGGCAATCTACATAGTCAAATTTTTGAAGTGACTAAAGCAATACAGTGACAGAGCATTTCTTAAATCAGTTCTTTAAATTAAAAATTAAATCAGTTTCTAATTAAGTTATCTGTAGTTACTTTGTAAGTACTTCAAAGGATCCTTGCATCTGTTGATCAACTACGTTTTTCATCACACACCTCCACAGTACATATGATCTCTATGTTTATGTTACATACATTCATGTATCAAATTTCAGTAATTATAGCATGTTATCCTCTGTGCTATCTATAACTCTGACCCAGGTCAGAAATGAAAATAATGACTGCACAAGAAAATATAATTTGCAGAAAAAAGAGAATGTAATAATATGTGATAGCAGGAAAATAGTATCACAATACTGGGGTTACATTTTATACGGTGGTGAGTTGGATGAATTTTGAGTAAAAGACCGATGTTATATTTTGTGCAAGAAGAACAAAGTGCATCATGATAATTTGATATGGGAATTCTGGTGAAGGCTGGTACATAAGAAAATCTTGATTAAAGAGTATATGAAATATAAGACACAATGTAAAACTATGTTTACATGAAAAATGTAAGGTTGAAAAAATAATTCAATGTGTTTTGAGTGCAATTGCAAGCGGTATTTAATTCATATTGCAGAAGAGAATGTGATATGTGGGTGTCATGAAAGTATGCCTGATGATGTTAAAAAGGATGTTTCATGGGATATAAGCTCTGTGGACAATATGGAAATGGATGAATGGAGATGGTTTGTGGAATAAAATGTGGAAAAATTAATGACGAGACTAGGAATTTATGGAAATACTATTTAATCAAACAATGATTTATGATAAGCAGTCAAGTTATGCTGACCTTCATGAAATGTATCATATTTAATATGCATGTCATGAAAAACAACTTTGATGTATGATTTGATTTTTTTTTTATTTGAATAAAGCATCCTTATGCTTTTTTTTCTCACTTCAGTACATCCCATGCAAATTGTTTACTTCTCCCTGATCTACCACCATTTCAGACAGGTGGAACCTCCTCCAAAGTCTCACTATATGTATATATGTGTGTGTGTGTATGTATATATATATATATATATATATATATATATATATATATATATATATATATATATATATATATATATATATATATATATATATATATATATATATATATATAAATATATAGATATATATATATATATATATATATGGGTCTACCTGAAAACGCAGAAATTCCACAACGCCGACAACGAGAACACCGACACTGGAAGATCGACAATGGAGAAGACCGACAGTTGAGAATCCCAATGCTGAAAACACCAACATGTTAAGGTAAGTGTGCAATAGGGACGGATGTTAGGGTCAAGGTGTGGGTAAGGTAAGTGTGTGATAGTGACGGACGTTAGAGTAGGGTGCGGGTCAGGTAAGTGTGTGATAGTGACGGAGTTTAGGTTTAGGGGTGGGTTAAGTGAGTTAGGGTTAGGGTGTGGGTAAGGTAAGTGTGCGATAGTGATGGACTTGAGGGTTAGGGGTGGATTAAGTGAGTTAGGGTTAGGGTGCGGGTAAGATAAGTGTGCAATAGTGACGGACCTTAGGGTTAGGGTTTGTGTTAAGGTTAGTGCATAGATAGTTGTGTATGCAAGGTTTAGTTTAGGTTTGTAAGGTTTTTGGTGTGCTTTTGTTGTGTGTGTGTTTTTCGGGAAAGGTATTTGTTTTGTTGATTGTCGGGATTTTGGTTTGTCGGGCATGTGAAGTTTCGTGTTTTTGAACTTTCTTTTTTTTTTTTTGTTTTTTTTTCGTGTCGGTTATTTCGTTGTCAGTGTTTTGGCTTGTCTGTGTTATCAGGTAGACCTATGTATATATATATATATATATATATATATATATATATATATATATATATATATATATATATATATACAGATATAAATATAGATAGATATATAGTTGATTACATGTTAAAATATAACTGATATAAATGAGTTCAAGAGAACATCATCAGTGTCTACACTTTTTATACAGGCAAGACCAAGAACCACTTACACTAGAGGAGCTATCAGAACCATTAATGTATTAATACATCAGATTTGAAGAACACTTTAGCTGGATAGCCTATTGAATGCCAGAACTTTGATTTTTTGTATTCCCCATATTGTAGAAAATAGATATCTCAAATAGAGGAAGTGAATGGAAAACACTTTCAGACACAAGGAAACAATGTGGCAACTTAGAAGTAACTTATCAGTACCACCAGGTATTAATGATGTGATTTTGAACTTCCAACATACCTTAACTTAGGGCTAATATGATTTGTTTAGGTAATCCCCTGGATACTGAAAAGCCTTCCCGGCATGCATGATTAGTGTAAGAGGTAATGTTGGCAATATGGCGGCCGAGCGATCCACGTACATGTTCGTTTGACGTGCACGAGTGCTCTTGCATTAGTCCTGCACTTTCCCAGCCCCCATATGAAAATTACCCCATTTGCAGGTGAAAACCATGGAAATTAGGTAAATCTGCTAACCAGGAAGCTGGAATCAGGCCGTGCAGGACTAGCGTAATCTGCAGAAATGTACTCGGTTAGTAACCGAGTATGGGTCTGCACAATCTAAAACGGAGACATGACAGCTCCAAATAAAGGCTGCATATCATGGAAGAAGCATGCCAATGACCATGTATAAGGCCATTGGCATTGCAAACAATAAAAAAGTAAAAAATACAACTTTTATTGTATTTCCGCCTATCACGGCTGTTTAAGAATAGGGCAGTGGCACGCAAACGGGATCAGTGGGAAATAAGAAAATAAACCTAAAACAAGCATTCTAACTAAAATCAGTATTCTGCCATGCAAGTCAGTGGCAGGCAAAAGACAACCTGGCCAGTGAATAGTGGCTGCTAAGGGGGGAGGCTCAGTATGACACATGTAACCATGCATTAGCAGGCAATCCTATGAAAATGAGGGAAAGGATAGTGAATCCTAGTTTTCCCCAGCATGTGAGACAGGTCCCAACAGTGTAAAAGTATGAATAGCTGAGTGCAAGACTAGGAGGTAGGTGACATCATTGGTAGGTGTGTCAGGCATACTGTATGTGAATTGGAGCCCTGTGGCTCAGGTATGCTCCCAGAGTAGCACAGCTAAGCTAGGGGGTGTGACTAAACCTGCCTAGCACTCTTTACAAAGTATAAGCAGGTGTGTGCGCCATGCACCATGTTTTACAGGAAGAAAAAAGAAGTTAAACCAGGAAATAGCAGCAGCGGGCACATTTCAGTACTCTGCACAGCGCGCCTCCGGGCTTAAAAAGAAGGGCAATGGGAAGGGAAAACAGCATTAAGAAGGTAATCAAGGAGAACTAGCTTAGCTGGCAGGTGAAATGCATCAGAAGCAGCTAATTACACAGGCAGCAGCCCAGCCCAGAACACATCTATAAAATAAGCAAACACCTTCCCCACTGGTTTTTCTTACACTCTACACCACCAGTGTATACAAGCAAGGAAATTTTAACAAACAAACCTACAAAATGAGAAGGGCTACAGCAGACAGCATAGAACAACATGTGCAAGAGGTTGAGGGTGGTGAGGATGTACATGCCGCCAAACAACCCACAGTGAGGAAACGGAGAAGACTGTGCAGACCCAAGGTAACCTACCAGGCACTACATGAGCTGGAGATAGTGGACCGCTATAGAGTGGACAGAAACCTCCTACAGCAAATAGTTGAGCTGTGCCAGGCACACGTGACACACCAAACTGACCGAGGGGAACCCATCCCAGTGGATACCAATTTATGTGTAGGCCTAGGTATACTAGCCACAGGTACCTCCCAAAGCACAACCGGGGAAATCATGGGGATCTCACAGGCATCATTATCCAGAGTATTCCACCAGTTCCTGGATGTGATGTCAGCACATGCCAGTGAGCATGTATATTTCCTCAACACACATGAGGTGTTGACCAGCAATATGAATCTCTTCCATCAAATAGCAGAATACTCTGAGGTAGTGGGTGCTATAGACTGCATGCATATATGCATCAAAGCACCACCCGGTGAGCAGAGTAGGGCCTACATCAACTGTAGGGGCATCCCCTCCATCAACTGCCAGGTCGTTTGTGATGCCCAGGGCATTATAATGAATGTGTGTGCTGGCTGCCCAGGAAGCTATTACGATTCACACATATGGCATCTGACACAGCTGTACCACAGATTTGCCAATGTGGACATCCACTACGGTCACCTAGTGTTGGATGCTGGGTACACACTGGAGCCGTGGCTGATGACACCTATCAGAAATGCACACACACCTGAACGAGAACACCATAATGAGGCACACGCACAGGCTAGACATGTAATAGAGCAGGTGTTTTGGATGATCAGGTCACTGTTCCAGTGTCTGGACACATCCGGTGGAGCCTTGCAGTATTCACCAGCTACATGCACCCATATTGTTATGGTATGTGTGATGCTACACAATATGATCCTGCAGAAACAGCTGCAGCAGGAACAGTATGGGGCAGGGCCACGCAGCCCCCCACCAATGCCAAGGCCTGCACAGGCACATAGTGACCTGGAGGAGAAAGAACCTGAGCCTGCCCCAGTAGGCAGAAGGAGGTGTGACCAGTATGCCCTGGCCTTGGCAAAGAGGCAATGCATAGCACATGCACGGACACAGTAGGGTCTCAGGGAATGACACCTCTCTCTGACTCACACAAACAGTAAAAGGGATGCCAAACATGACACCACCTGTGCTCAACCATGTATAGGGAGTGTACAATTTGTATCCAACATAGGCAGCCCTCTAGCACCATCCACAACTCTGGCACACCCACAAGGTAAGTCAATCAACTTACCAATTGCCAAATGGAGTAGAATGTGTTGTCACCTGTAGCTATGGTATGGATGTGAGCATGCAAGGGAATTGGGCAGCTGAATGTTACGGCAGCAGACAGTAGACACCCATAGTGGCACCCTGACATGTGTAACACATACTGGAGTCACCACAGTAGCCAGTACTACACAGGGTGACAAAACCCAAAGCAGGAAAGGTGCTGAGTGACATGTGTTACCATGTGACCCAAACATGCAAGTCAGGACAGTTCACATACCCAACAACAGTCTCAGCCAGCAGTACAGGTGTAGACAAATCGAAACAGGACCTGTGCCATGGCCCCAGAATGATGGCTTTGGTTAACCCCACCCCAGGCCTACACAGACAGACCACAGCAGGGCAGGCAGTGGGATGTTATTTCTGAAGGGTAGGAAGTCAGACAATAATATGTAGGGCAACCAACACCATGATCTGTACACTGGTGTGCCTCTAGTCAGCATGATAGTTAGCAATGCAGAATGAAATGGAGTACATGACATACCAGTACAGTTATAGCAAATGTGTACAAGTGTCACCTGTGCCCCCCCACCCCACATAGCAATGTAATAACAGTCAGGTGTGCCCCCGACTCTTGTGTATAAATGTAGAAAAACAGTCAGGTTTGCCCCCTGCTATGCAGAAATGTAGTAACAGTCAAAGCCAACTGATCGATGGATACCCTGCAGAACACAGCATGCTATCTGTTAGTGTAAAACACATAGGTTAACACTGCAGCATAAACTACCTGAACACGATCCACAAATCCACTACAGATGGTCATACTGGGCATGCTCACACACTTACAGAAATGAAGGCAATGTCAGTCAACAACATACTGAAAGGTCATGCTGGGCATGCTCACACACTTAAACACATGAAGGCCATGACTGCAAACTCCAGTGGACCAGACATATCTGGCAGTTGCAGATGTAAGTGCAGACACTCATCAGTATGCACCACTCATGCCTTGCACACACAGTGGATAGGAATACAAACATATATGTCAGGGCGACACATTATAATAAGCCAAAAGTAGATGTACATAGATGTGTGGAAGATGGTGACTGTGACAAGGAGCCATCCCGGCCTGTCCCACCCAGCTCACAGCCAAAGGACCCCAAACACATGAGGTGTACGTGTCACTCACTGCAGATACTCGCCACCAGTATCTGTCAGTATTACAAACTATGTGGTGCATGTGCCAGCTGTGCAACATGACTGTACAAGGAAGTAGTCATCTAGCAGCTATATACATGTATCTGTGACATATGACCCCATGTGTGCCCACATATGGCATGTCAACCCATACATGAATGGGTTATGGCCCATGCACACACTGCCCTCCTCATAGTCCTACTATGACAAGCCTGCTGAGGTACTCCAATGTGAAATACACCTGTGGGAGAGTTATAGCCCAGTAATCTCCGTGGCGCATCCCATAACTGTGTAGTGTGATAAACTAGTTAGGTAGGTCTTCTAACCCCAGACTTGGCAACTGTGTTGGTCTGCCTGTGCAGGAAGCAATGCTTTTTAGGGTACTCACACTCCTTACAATTCATATACTTGACTTTGGTAAGGCTGCTGATGTCACCCACCTAAAAATACACCTCTGGGAAGGTTGTAGCCCAGTAATCTCTGTAGTGCATCTTGTATCTGTGTACTGCTGTAGTGTGATAAAGTACCCTAGGTAGATTTTCTAACCCCAGACTTGGCAACTGTGTCTGTGTGCATGTCTGACTGTGTAGAACACAATGCTTTTTAGGGTACTCACACTCCTTATAATTTATATACTTGACTTTGGCATGGCTGCTGATGTCATCTACCTAGAAATATACCTCTGGGAAGGTTGCAGCCCAGTAATCTCCGGAGCGCGTCCTGTAACTGCCTACTGCTGTAGTGTGATAAAGTAGCTAGGTAGGTGTTTTAACCCCAGACTTGACAACTGTGTGTGTGTGTCTGACTGTGTCGAGAGCAATGCTCTTTAGGGTACTTGCAATTCACATACTTGACTTTGTCAAGGCTGCTGATGTCACCCACCTAGAAATACATCTCTGGGAAGAATATAGCTCAGTAATCTTTGTAGTGCATCCTGTAACTGCCGACTGCTGTAGTGTAATAAAGAAGCTAGGTAGGTGTTCTAACCCCAGACTTGGCAACTGCCTGTTAGTATGTGTTTCTGACTGTGTAGAAAGCAATGCTTTTTAGGGTACTCACACTCCTTACAAGTCATATACTCAACTTCTACAAGGCTGCTGATGTCACCCACCTACGAATACACCTTTGGGAAAGTTGTAACCCAGTAATCTCTGTAGCATGTATTGTAATTGCGTACTAGTGGATTGTGATTTAGAACTATAGTAAGGTTCTATTCCCACTCATGGCAGTTCTGGATGTTTTGTGTGTGTCAATGTCTGTATATGGAGCAATGCATTATAGGCTACTCACATGCAGTACATTTCAAATGGCCTACTTTGGCAATCCTACTGATGTCATTCATTGTGAAATACAGCTTTGAGGAAGGAGCTTGCTCGTAATCCCCATGGTGCATTATATAACAGCTCCATGCTGTAGTATGGTGTAGACCTCTGTCTGGGGTTCTATGCCCACATATGTTGGTTGTGGATGTTTTGTGTGTGTCTCACTGTCTGAGTAGAGAGCAATGCATTTTATGGTAGTCAACCACAGTACATTTCAAATGGCCTACATTGGCAATCCTGCTGATGTCATTCATTGTGAAATACATCTTTGGGGAAGTAGTATTTCAGGAATGTGTGTGGTGCATACTATAACTGTGTAGTGCTGTGGTGTAATAAACTAGTTAGGTAGGGGTTCTACTCCCAGACATGATGTGCGCGTGTATGTGTCCGTAGCTTGTATCCTATGTAGAGGTGGGTGTGAGTGTGTGTCCAATGTGGAGTGGGTTTTGCATATTTCTTATATGGTGGCCCTATTATATCACAATTTCCACCATACAGGGATAACAGATGTGAAATAGCTGAGAGGCTGGGGTGCAAAGCCATACCCATACATGTGACATCAAGGCCAGGCAATCACAGTTAGCAACCCCAGTATTACCCAGAGCACACTCTCAACCCATGTCTCAAACACACACACATGCCTAGATAACAGCCAATATGTGGGTAGTACACTGCATATTGGCCACTGATAGTAACTATGGAGTGAGAGCAGTGGGCTACCGAGGGCATGTCACCCTGTCCATCTGTCCAATATGCACGTACATGCTGACAGTTCACCTCCCCCATGTTCCCCAATGAACACCTGCACCACCTGTGGTGCCATCACATGTGACCCACAACGGACATACCATGCCTGACAACATGCCCTGTATGGGCAGATGCCACTGACACCAGGGAATGATATTAGCATGCTATCAATGTAGGTGCAGAGTAAACCTGGTACCCATTACCGATCCCCACCACAGGTGGGCAAGACTGGCACATATGATGATAATCTATGTTCACAACATAGGCCAGACACTCCAGGTACAGTTCCACATGTCACTGTAGATGTATGTGGGAGGTGTGCACATCCCAGACACTGTCCATGTAATGGACTAAGGAACACATACATAGCAAGCAATGCACAGCATTGGCCACACACAATAGTCACCCAGGTGACTGGATGGGGGATACAATAACCACCTATATGGGCAAGTGCAGAAACTACAGCCCTGAGACACAATGCAGACCATTGTCTTGTGGCCTGATGCCAAGGTATACCCATCACCTACCCTTGTATAGCCTGCTGCCACAGTTGACCACCATACACCCATGCAGACATGCACCCATGCATGTCAGTACTGGCACCCTTTGTGTTTGTCTGTGTGTTGTATGGTGCATATGTTCACATCCACACTCACTAAAACCTCCATGGGAATACTGAAGTATGCTGTCTGATGTCAGACACATTCTTATACCCTTTGCACATACAACCTCCATATGACCCATGTGGTGCATGTGATACCTGCACAGTGATGTGTTGTGGAAATCCTGCAACTGTCGAAGTGTGGGAGTCTCTGTGAGAGTGTGGCTGTGTTGACGCTAGCACCTGTTCATGCAGGCAGGCATGTGTAAGTCACCTACCATATAGCTACCGTATCCTTGTTGCAGATGTCACTCTCCATCACATATATGTTCTGAGGGCTCCATGACAGGTAACCCATGTGGCACATCCAGTAACTGCATTGAACTGTGATAGCACTACATAGTTGTCAGGGGTTTGATACCCTGTGCTGGTAGGTGTGTGATACAAACAAGCTGCAGTTTTACTCTCCCACCCCTCCCCGACATGTCTTTGCCTCTGTCTTCCTCTCCCACTCCCTCTGTGGTGGATGTGGAGACCTACACCTGCTTTCCTTAGGCAGAAGCATGTGTATTTTAAGTGATGCTCATGATCAGCTGATGGCCTCTGCATGAATTGCAGCCCTCCCCTAGCTGATTTCATGTGGAACAGCTGTGGTAACGTTCCCATAGCCAATTACATGGAAACACACTCCGATATCTAGGAACATCATGTTGGTGTTGGAGCTTGTCATTCACTGTGAGCAAGAACTAGATCTGTTGGTTGGCAACCAGCATCTGAGATGGATTGGGAATTTACCTCTAACAACATACACTGTGGAGACAGGGCAACACACAGGAGAGGAATCTGCCTGACTTGACTACAGACTGTAAGTGCTGCTATACTGCATGTGGTGTACTGTTGGCTTCACAGTGTGTGTGTGTGTGTGTGTGTGTGTGTGTGTGTGTGTGTGTGTGTGTGTGTGTGTGTGTGTGTGTGTGTGTGTGTGCGTGCGTGTGTGGATATGTCTTTCCTACATGTCTCCATACCTGCAATGTCAGTTCCATGTTTATGCGGAATCCCCATCTGCAGGGTTATCTGCAGACAGGGCAGTGTGTTGTGCATTTGGTTTCATGTGTTACCAATGGAGCATCTATCTGTGGACTGCAGATGGTAGTGTGAGGATTGCAGTCTGTAGATGATGAAAGCCATGACAGTTACTGGTGTCTTATCCCTCATAGGACATATGTTGCCACAAACCCTGTTACAACAGTAAATGGGTGAGGTTATCACAGCAACATGTCATTATTGGCCCTGTGTATGTGCTGCCAGCCACACCTCAGTCAACCTGTGTACATGTGTCATGCATGATGAGGTGCATATGTGCTGTACACCATAATTAGTGTCATCATATCTGCTAACAAGCCAATGAGATATCAGACTGCTTCACATATTATGTACAGTAGGGTTTATATTTGATGACATTACATGGACATTTTCTGGATGTTTGTGCAGTCCTTCATGTGTGCGGACATCAGTGTTACAGACAGCAGGTAGCAATAACTTCTTCAGGAGAACTGGCACACTCAGGGCAGCTACATATTTGTAGGAGGTTAAGTAACTACAGAGAGAGTGTGAGTAGAATTGTGTTATGCTTTGTATAGTACTGGTGTTACAGGGTGTGTTTGTACATACTACTTTAACTTGGAATGCAGTCTGTCTGCACAGTTCTCAACTGTGGGCCTATCCTCTTAGTGGCCAGAGGTGCACCTATCATGTGTTGTCTGTCCACCACACAGGTCCTGTGTCAGATATTCCACTGGCAGTGTGTGTGTTGAGTGTTATCAGTACATGACCTACATATCAAGCTTTGCACATGTGACATGCTGTGGGGGGATGTTCCGTAGTGGGCTGAGAGTATATCACACTGCCATTGCTGCCATCAGTCCACTTCTATTGTATCCCCTACACATATGGTGGGGCTGGGGTCATATATATATGTGGGTGTCCCCTACACAATACATGTGTGCTCTTATGCACTGCAGAGGCCAGTGTATGTAACAGTGGTATATGGCCCTATATTATTGAGCCTGGGGGGAGAACCATAAATGACCTAGGCTGTTAAATTTGTGGAGTTATCAGGGGTGAGCTGCCTTAAGGTATCTGGATGTAAAGTGCTGTATACTTCACCTATATTTACATTACTTACATATATTTGGTTACTGCAAGCCTACTGCCTCCTGCCAGACAGACTGTTCTGTTTGTCAGTATGCATGTGATGGTGTCAGTTATGCCTTGTTATGTCACAAATACAACCCATTTGGTCACATGATGTCTTTACCACCCACTGCTGTTGTACAGAGTGTAGATAGAGGCTGCTGAACTATACACCTGCATTACATACTGTTGATCATTTGGTATTTTGTGGCTCAGTCTGTCCTCACTATTGTACAGTATTAAGGGCTTAACCTGGACAGCAACAGTTGTGAACCTTTCCAGACTACTGTATTAATATAACTGTTTCACGGTTGCATTCCTCTGTTTACATGGATGTTAGTGCCCGAACAACTATATGACATGGCATATAGAACTGTAATAGTACACAATCAAAGGTATTCCATTTCTGCAAACCTGTGTGTGGTGCTTTCTCTATACCTCTCTGTGGGTATATGTTGCAGGCAACGATTTTCATTTGTATGGGTGGCCCATACAGTGTCCAGTTGTTCAGGTGTTAACTGTAGGCATAGTGGCTGTTCCATATTGTGTGCACCTTCTACATATGTATCCTACTGTACATATATCTGCGTGTATATATGTTGTCACATGTATATCCATATATATGTATATATATATATATATATATATATATATATATATATATATATATATATATGGGTCTAGGATACATGCTCGACTAGCATATGTCCGAATCACAAAACATCGAAAACACATACACGAAAGCACTTAACATCGAAAAGCACTTCCGTGTATGTGTAGTTCAAAATAAAAAACACATTTCTGCAGAGGGGCGAAGTCCCCCTGAACCCCCCACACCCTCCTACTTTATTATTCTCACTCCGAGATTGCACTACAGTGGGAAAAAGGGAAGTTTCCCTTACCCGCACTGTAGTCCGATCTACGAAACTGTGATTCGGAAATATGCTAGCATGTGTCCAGATCCCATATATATAGATATATGTGTACATATGTATATATGTATCTGCATATCTGTGTCTGTGTATCTGTATCCTGGGGATGTTGATGGCTACCACATTTTACATTACCTATTG
Source organism: Protopterus annectens (assembly GCF_019279795.1). Classification (NCBI taxonomy): domain Eukaryota; kingdom Metazoa; phylum Chordata; order Ceratodontiformes; family Protopteridae; genus Protopterus; species Protopterus annectens. Next base: position 1,939,308,123 of record NC_056726.1, read on the forward strand.
GAGGAAGACTACTGCATGATATGTCAACAGTACCAGCCAGACATCATACATGTCAGATGTAGTACTGTTAACTTCCTGTGCCCTTTTCCTGTCAGGTCCTGGTTACAGGATCTTCAACACTTGGTAGTGTATTGCGGGGTGGATGTGTTAGGCTATGGGCGGGTGCCTAGTTGTACAAGACGTATAGTGTGTGCGGCCTCACAACCCCAGTAATGGTGCATGTGGACATATGTGTGCTTATTAATCTGCCATTGCTCTCTACAGATGTATGGCCATATATACCAATATAGATATATATATATCTGATGACATATATATAACTATGTCCATATATACCTACATAGATGTATATCTGTATACCCATATGTAACTTGCTGTGTATATGTAGACATAGACGTGTAGACACATATATGTGTCGATGTAGGCATTTGCATGTATATATGGTCATACATAGTAATATATATGTATATAGTGCTATAAAGCTGCACATATATCTATACATATCGGGACCCTTCGCATATGTTGTCCCAACTCATGGATCTTTAGGCTTCCCACACATTTAGTCCGTGAACATACATTGCCGTCTTTGGTTACCTTTGAGGCATGGTATGTTACCCCGAGGACTCTTCAGCAGAATTTTTGGGGTCGTCCAACCAGGGACAGGCATGCATTTGTTTAAGAGTGGACTTAGCAGGTTGACACTATTTCCCCCACTGGTAGTATCCTGCCGGTAGTCTGGAAGCCAGTGCTGTGCTACGCTTAGCGGTGAGTATTATTTGATTTACATGATATTTGCCTTTTGGCATTGATTTTCCCTTCATCACTTGTTAAATATGTGTCATGTATTCTTGAGACATGTGTACATACACTGTATGGGGTCCTGGGAACTTCTACACTTAATTACAATAACACCTCACATTTGGACTTACTGCAGTGATCCAGTTCACATAAGTATGTTCTGTAGTCAGTTATGGCACATATCACTGTATACTGATGCCTTTCACAGGTTCAGTTTGGTTATACTATGGTGAGGGCATGTTTACTACTACCTCATTATTCTGTACTTCTGTTATGGCTTGGTGGATAGTTACTGGGACTGTAGTGTATAGGGTCCTGGGTTTGTGACTTGCATGGCTGTTTATTTTGTTGCTGGGCTGACAAAGGCCCATTGTATACAGAGTGATTAAGGCACTTTAAAGCAGTTGTAAGGCCTTAAGCCCGCTTACTAGTGCATAGATATGCTTACTATTGCTTATTTGTGCTTACACCTGCTTACTAGTGCCTTATTCCGTTTGACACTGATACGTCACATGTGCATTTCTTGTGGTACTCCAGTTCATATATATCAGCTATTTAGTGGGTTTTGCAACACAAATATTGGTTATAATGTGCTTTGCCACTGTGCTACAGTGGGACTCGAGCCAGGAATGGCTGCTCATTGATCAGATGCTCTACCCACTACACTATTGCTGTTCTGCTTCATTTGCATATTTCTACCATAATTTAATACCCATGTTTCCTTTCCCTGGCCCCTGATCTCCACGTACACAGCATCCATCCATTCTCCAGTTGCTAGCCCAGTCATACCACACCTCCACACATTTTTTTCTCTGCATGTGTTGGTACCCCTCCATTATACTGTCCCGACCCAAGCTTCTGCAGACTCTTCATCTGTTTATTCCATGTACACATGAGCCTTCCCTTGATCCTCCTCCGATACTGGTGGAAAAATTTATGTGACTCACAATTTTTGGTTCGTCCCACCAGGGACAGACCTGTTGTTGTGTCAAGAGTAGACTTAGCTAGTCTACACTGTTTCTCCCACGGGTAACATCCTGCCAGGGATTTGAGAAGCAGCAGTTTGCTCACACATCAGGCTAGCCTCATCTCCCAGTTCCATGGAACCATCGCCCCAGGTGTGACATTCTGTGCATGAAGCACGCCCACATGCCCACATGGCGTGCACCATTTTTCATTATTCTCTTCAGTATTATGCAAGACTACTGTTTTCACAGTATGATTGGACAGGCACTGTTCTTTGATACACATAGACTGCTCAGAATACTGTGATTGAGCAATGTACACATGTTTGCTGGTCTTAACCTACATACTTACATACATTTCCTATACTGTTGAATGACTGTGCTGGATAATATGTTTGTGATAACAGCAGCTGAATGTGTATCTGCCATGGCTTAGTGGTAACTCACTAAGACTATAATGTGCAGGGTTGGGGGTTGCAACCTGGGAATGCAAATGATGTTGTTAATGGGCACAATGAGAACTGTTGGTTACAGAGTGACTAAAGCACTGTAGAGCAATTGTAGGCGGGTATGTGCTGGTTTGCGCAAGGCTCAGCATTGCTGACCTCCGGTTAAGGCATCTTACACTGAGTTGGCTTCTACATTGCTTAACCAGTGTGGGTATTGCTTACCGCCACCCAAACAAGTTTAAACCCACATATCCCCGCGCTACTTCATGTATTTGGTTTACATTTGTTGACTGGGACAATCCGACTTTATGCTTGTCCATTTTCAGCAGTGGCCCAAGGAGCGGAGATCCACAGTAAACCCCAGCTACACATTACAAGTAATATTGAGGTGTTCTCATTCATAGAGAGCAACAGACTTAACATAGTTATGTACCACATTCTTTATGCTTAGTTTACGTTAACATGTTGGTATTATACATGCTTAGGTCAGGTTTACATGTCAGGTATGACTGTTGACAAAGGTCAGTTTAAGGTGAAGTTAGATTCCAGTTTAACAGTTCTGGATAGGTTACACTGAGGTATTTGGGTTAGGTTTAGTTATTCCATACCTGTGTGGTAGAGTAGAAGAGAAGAGTGAAGGAGTAGGTAGGTAGGTAGAGGGGGAGACATTATAATTGTATAGTAGGTTGTTGGAATAATTGGTAGAGGAGCAATAGGGAAGGTTTGCAGGATGTTGGGATTTGTATGCGAGGCAGGACAAAAGGTGTTGGTTTCACTAGTTGCTGAAGGGGTATAGAGTGTAAGTTGGGGGGGATTTCGCCAGGTGGTGAGCATGTGCTGATCCAAGTGTGCTTGAGGTGTTCCTTCATGTGTTATTTATATGTGTCCTGTGGGACAGCTGATGTAATACATGTGTGTAGGGGGTTCCAGATTCTGCCAATATAGTTGGTGAAGAGGGTGTCACCTACTTGTAACTGTAAAGATTAATAGTAATGCAAAAGGGGTTGATAGGTAAGTGGTGTTAATGGGGCACAAAGAGGGACAGATAGTAGGGGAAATATCCAGGGATGTGCAGGAAGGCTGAAGGGAAGGTCCACATCTGGCCATTTCTTCTACAGCAGTAGCAAATCTCACTAACTAGATTGGCTTACATGCCTACAGTTAGGTGATGCGACCATGTATTCTTTGGTGTTATTTATTGGGATTTGCAACAATGCATCTGGTTATACCATACTTTGCCATGGAAAATAGTCTGTGCTGCAGTGGGACCCATACTGGGAATGGCTGCTCATTAGGTGGCAGCTCTGCCCAATGCACACTATTGCTTACATCCCCGAGGTGGTCTGAATAGAACCACTCCAGCCAACATCTGCACGCCTCAGCCCATAATTTCATACCCAAAGTCCCCCTCCCCGAACCTCCTCTTCAGCACTCATCCTTAAATTGGGTGCAGGTCGGGTCTAACCACACCACTACACACTGCCCACTCTCCACTTCTCGAGACACATCTCATACATTGTCTCGACCCATTGGTCTTCAGGCTTTCCCAACCTTGTAGTCCGAGTACATACATGCCCTGCCTTGAAAAGTCATTGCACAGACGGGACTCCAATCACTAGAAATTTTAGGGTGTCCTGCAAGGGATGTTCCTGTCTCTGTTTCAAGATTAGACTTAGCGGGTACACAGTGCTCCCCCCACTGGTTGCATCCTGCCTGTGGTTTGGTGAGCAGTGGATTGTTTACTTTGTTTGTGTGTTTGTATGTTTCCCCTGTCTGGCTGGGGGTGTGGGGTAATGATACGTGTTACACGTATGTTGATTGGGCCCCTCACCCCCCATTGGCACTGCCTGTGAGCATATGTCATTGTTATGTGCTGTATCATATCATAGATATATATCTGTGTATATACACCCCCCACACACACACACACACACACACACACACACACACACACATATATATATATATATATATATATATATATATATATATATATATATATATAGATATATTGCTGTATATATATATATATATATATATATATATATATCTAACGACATGTGGATGTATGGTTGTCTGCATATGTACATATCTATATATGGGTATGTATAATATATATATATATATATATATACATATATATATATATATATATATATATATATATATATATATATATATATATTATATATATATATATATATATATATATATATATATATATATATATATATATATATAGGTTTACTATTGAAATGTCAAACGGCACTACATCGACTGTACTATAGTCGAACACGGAAGTTCGAAAATAGTAATGTCGACGAAAAAGAAACAATCTAGGACTGTGTTTTAACATGGGTCGAGGTAGGGGAGATGTTTGTAGTTAAGAATAATACTGAACACCTACCTCGACCCATGTTAAAACCATTCCTAGATTGTTTTTTTGTCGTCGGCATTACTATTTTTGAACTTCCGTGTTCGACTATAGTACAGTTGATGTAGTGGCATTCGACATTTCAATAGTAAACCTATATATATATATGTGTGTATATATGTATACATATGTACTACAAAGAGGGAGAGGTATATATCCATTTAGTTATGGGTATATACACACACACATACATCTAAATATTTAGCTACATGTCCCGTAATGTAGACTGGTATTGCTGGATACCATGTTTCGTGTGCATACTGGCCAACCTTGTGTGCCACGTATGCTTTGGGATACGTACAAATGAAACCATTAGTGTAAACAAAGTCATACGTGCAATCTATTGCTAGTACCAGGGAAACATTCGTCCCATGCAGGACAACCCAAAAATTGTGTATTCAACTTTCGTCGAAAAACGGAGCTGCAAAGGTACCCATGGCTATGTGCATGGATTACAGTGTGTGGCAGACCTAGGATACTTGGGTCGGGACAACATACAAGATAGGTCCCGAGGGGGAAGTGGAGAGTGGGAAATGTGTGGTGGTGTGTTAGCTATGGGCCGGTAACCAGGGAAGGGATGGTGGCTGCGTGTGTGCAGCTGGGGGGGAACGGAACTGTGGGTAATGAATGTATTGGTCGAGGATAGCCTGGGTTGGATGGGCATATACTGGTCGGCTTGGCTAGTGAGTGGAGGAGAGAGGAATCTGATAACATGTGAAACATAAAAGGAGACTAATTTAAATCCCTATTTAAATAAAACACTTACAATAAAATAAGCTTGGTAGGGTATTGCAGGGCGGACGTGTTTGGCTGGGTAGGGTATGCCAATTCGTACGAGACATATATTGTTTGGGGCCTCTCAAGCCCATTAATGGTGCATGTGGACATATATGTTTCTGTTAATCTCACATTGCTATCTAAAGATGTCTGTCCATATTTACCTATATGGGTATATATATTTGCTTACATATTTATACCTATGTCCATATATATACCTACGGCGATATACATCTGTGTCCATATATGTAACTTGTTGTGTATATGTGGATTTATAGGTCCATTTAGATAGTAATATATTTACACACACACACATACATCTACATGTAGGTATATATTCTCTGTACTGTTGCATGACTGGGCTGGGGTTATGTTTCTGACAACATACGGTTTATGCATATCTGGCATTGCTTAGTTATACATCATTTTGTGTATGGTGTGCATGGTCCTGGGTTCGAGCCTTCCAGAGGCTTTTTATTTTGTTGCTGTGCAGAACACCGGCCATTGGATACAGAGTGATTAAGGCACTTTAAAGCAAGTGTAAGCGGGTTTGTGTGGCTTTGTGCGGGTTTGCATGGAGGTAAGCACTGCTAATTTCCGGTCACAGTTTCTTACACCCAGTTAGCTTTTCCATTGCTTAATCTGTGTATGCAGCGCTTACCCCCATGCAAATGCACTAGCACATGCTTACTAGTGCTTACATATGCTTGCTACTGCTTATCTGTGCTTACACCTGCTTACTGCTGCCTTATTCATTATGATACTGACTCTTCACATGTGCATTTCCTGCAGTACTCCATTTCATAAATATATGTTATTTAGTGGTTTTTGCAGTACAAATATTGCTTATACCATGCTTTGCCATGTAAAATAGACTGTGCTGCACTGGGACTCAAACTGGGAATGCCTGCTCGTTAGGAGAACGTTCTGCCCACTACACTATTGCTGAGATGCTTCATTTGCATATATCGTCCTTGTTATCCGCTTCAGCCTTTTAAGCTGCTTTAACCATAGCTAAGCAGTGAGCACACTCGCACACCTATGGTTAGCCGTACTCAGAGTTTTAGAAAACAATACAGGGGTTTCTTCTTTTGAGTTTTATGTCCTGTTGCTGTTGTACACATGGGGGACTGTTGGTGGGGATATGTGGACATCTATGAGTGGTCTTTCTCATTTATTTCCACTTTCTGCAGTTCAACATTGCAGGGGCATGTTTATTCTGAGAGCTCTGCTCTCAGCCATGCCCCTGCAGTTGAACACACTCTGTGTAAGCCTGGGAGCTTGGCCAGCACACCTTCATTACTATGCATGGTGCATTGCAGTCCTGCTCCTACATGGGCGCTTCCATGCAGGGCTGGACTAGTCCTGCATGGTAGATTAGTAAATCTGGAAGAATGAGTATTTGATTAAAAACATATTCCCCAGGATTCAGCAAACTCTGCACGGTGTGCAGAAATAGTGCAAGAGCTGCTGCAGGCAATATGGCAGACGTGTGATCCAGGAATGAGCTCCCGGGATGTACATGAGTGGTCCTGCACTATTCCTGCATGGACACAGCCCCTGTATGCTAATTACCTCATTTTCTGGTGAAAAATATGCAAATGAGGTGAATTAGTGATCCAGGAAGCAGGCAGTTGTCCATGCAGGAATAGTGTAGACTGCAGAAATGTATTCAGCCAGTAGCTGAATACATTTCTGCAAACTACAAAATGGAGGCATGATGGCTCGTAGAAAAGCATGTATTATAAGGGTTAGGCATGCCAATGGCCAAATATATGGCCATAGGCATGACAAATTGTTTAAAAATTGTAAAAAAAAAAACTTTATTTTTTTTTGGCCAATTGTGGCCATTTAAGCATAGGGCAGTGGTGCACAAATGGGATCGGCCCAAAAATAAGGAAAAAGCTGGAAATAAGCTTTTAAACCAAAATAATCATTTTGCCATAATAGTCAATGGCATGCATAACACAAGGCCATGGAATAGCGGTTGCTAAGGTGGAAGGCTGATTGTCAGTTTTGTAACCATGCATTAGCAGTCAGTTCTATTCAGATGAGGGGAATGATACTGAATCACAGATTTCCTTTCAGTGCTAGCTTGCACCCAATTGTGTAGGTGCAATAACAGCATGGTCTAAGCCTAAGAGCTAGATGACCTCATGAGGGGGAGTGTCATGACTGCTGTAAGCTTATTGGAGCATAGTGGCCTGTGATTGCCCTTAGCTAAACACAGCTAAGGAAGGGGGTGTGTCTAAAGCTGCCTAGCAGTATTTCCATTGCCTAAATGGGTGTGTGTGCCACGCACAGGGTTTTAAACAAACAAAAAAAAAAACAGGAAATAGCAACTCTGTTCACATCTGAGCACTGGGTATGAACGGTGTTCCTCAGGGCTTAAATGGGAAGGCAATGGAAAGGGAAAACCGCAGTAGAAAGGCAGTCAAGGATAACTAGCATAGCTGGCATGTGAAATGTATCAGAATCAGTTAATTACACAGGCAGCAGCTCAGTCCAGCCCAGCACACCACTATAAACTATGCTAACACCTTTCACTCTGTTTTTTTCCACAAACTCTACACCACTGGTGTACACAAACGTGGAAATTTTACCTAACAAAACTAACAAAATGATAGGGGCTGCTGTTGCTCTCATACATCAATATGTGGAAGAGGCTGAGGGTGGTGAGGATGAGAATGCTGATGATCAACCCACAGTGAGGAGAAGGAGATGAGTGTACAGACCCAGGCTAACCTACCAGGGCTACATGAGCTGGAGGTAGTGGAGCGCTATAGGGTGGACAGGCACCTACTACAACAAATTGTTGAGCTGTGCCGGCCACGCCTCACACACAGAACCAACAGAGGGGAACCCATCCCAGTGGATACCAAGGTATGTGCAGGCTTAAGAATACTAGCCACAGGTACATTCCACAGGCCAACTGGGGATATCATGGGGATCTCACAGGCATCAGCATCCAGGGTAATTCACCAGTTCCTGGATGCCATGTCAGCATATGCCAGTGAGCACATATATTTCCACAACACCAGTGAGGCATTGACTAGCAATATGCGTCTCTTCCACCAAATAGCAGAATACCCTGAGGTAGTGGGTGCTATAGACTGCACACACATACACATCAAATCACCACCCGGTGAGCAGGGTAGGGTCTACATAAACCACAAGGCCTTCCCCTTTCCATCAACTGCCAGGTCGTGTGTGATGCCCATGGCATTATAATGAATGTGTGTGCTGGCAGCACTGGAAGATATCATGACTCCCACATCTGACATATGAAGCAGTTGTACCAGAGATTTGCCGGTGGGAACATCTCATATGGCCACCTAGTGGAGAATGCTGGTTACGCACTGGAGCTGTGGCTGATGAGACTCATCAGAAATGCACACACACCTGAACAAGAAATCCATAATGAGGTACACTCACAAACCAGAATCATAATAGAGCATGTGTTTGGGATGCTCGAGTCACGGTTCCGGTGCCTGGACATATCTGGTGGAGCCTTGCAGTACTTTCCAGCTGCATGTACACAAAGTTTCTTTGTATGTGCCATTCTACACAATATGATCCTGCAGAAACAGCTGCAGCAGAAACAGCACGGGGCAGGGCCACACAGCCCCCCACCATTGCTAAGGCCAGCACAGGCACAGAGTGATTCAGAGGAGGAACATCCTGAGCCTACCCATGTAGGCAGAAGGAGGCATGCCCAGTATACCCAGGCTTTGGCAAAGAGGCAACACATAGCACATACACTGAAACAGTAGAAATTCAGGGAATGACACCTCTCTCTGACTCGCACATACAATAAAAGGGATGCCAAACATGACACTACCTGTGCTTTACTATGTATAGGGAGTGTACTATGTGCATCCGACATAGTCAGCCCTCCATCACCATTCTCAATACTGGAACAGCTACAAGGTAAGTCACTCTCCCTATCAATTGCTGAATGGAGTAGTATGTTCTGCTACTTGTATCTATGGTATGGATGTGGGCATGCAAGGGAATCGAGTGGCTGAATGGGATGGCAGCAGATAGTAGACACCTATATGGGTAGCATGAAATCCATAACAAATACTGCTGTGAACCAAGTAGGCAGTACTAGACAAGGTGACAAATCCCACTGCAGGCCATATGGTGGGCCAAAGGTGTGCCCATAGGACACACACATGCATGTTAGTGAGGCTCACATACACATTAACAGTTTCAGCCAGCAGGACAGGTGTAGATGACCACAAAGAAAGGCTGTGCTAAGGCCTCCAATTGTTGGCAATGAAGAACAGCCCCCCTCCAGACCTATACAGACAGACTACAACAGGTCAGGCAGTTGGATGTTAGCTCTGAAGTGTAAGAATTCTGAAACTGAAATGTAGGTCAATAAAACCTAAGATCTGTACTCCACTGATATGCCTCTAGTCTGCATGATATATCAGAATACAGATGTAAATGGAAGCTAACAGAGTACCTGAAATACCAGTACAGTCATAGCAAATGTTTACAGTTGTCCAGTTTGCCCCCCCCCCCCACAATCCGATGTAGAAATGTAGTATGATGTATGTGTGGGTTTAATAACAGTGGAGCACAGATTACCTGAGATGGCCCAATTAGCAGAATAGATTGTTGCATGTGTACAATATGCAGGGCTCTGTGTGTTAGGTTGTTGTGTGTTGTATATTGTGTGGAAGTGGTCACCATGTAGGCATGGAGGGTTGTGTCCCAGTGGCCTATGGCCAGTACTGTTGATGACAGGGCCATGTTCTGGCAACTGCAGTGCCAAACAGAATGCATCCCAGCAAGACCCAATCCACCAGTCATCCATACTCATTGTTCAGATGTAATATCTGTCACCATCTTTTTAATTAACCAAAAGTAAAAAATGCAGTAAACAGGATGAGCACTTTCGGGATATACCCTTCATCAGATGTAGTTGAAACATTAAGCAAACATTTTATATATGTCAACAGCCAATCACATTCAATAGAAAACCCGCCTATTTTGTAGGACAGGTTTAATAGGTATAACTTCATTTAAGCCTGGCTTCCTGTTGGCCATTAGGTCAACAATCCATCTAGTTTCTGCCAATTCTGTTTTTAACTTAATATCACCCCCCCTACTGTTCAATCTTACATTAACAATGGCCCGAAATTTAAAGGTGTGTGTAGGAAACTCTTTTACATGCCTGCATAATGCATTTCTTTCGTCTCCATTCCTAATACTGGAAAGGTGTTGCAGGATTCTCACCTTTAGCATGTTATTTGTCTTCCCAACATAAAAACAGGGGCAATGACAGCATTCAGCTAAATAAACTATATCAGTGGTACGACAGGTGGCCTTACCCTTAAAAAAGAATGTTTTATTTGTAACTGGATGTCTGAATTGTGTATCTTTATTAATATTAGGACAGGCTTTACAAATTCCACAAGGTGTTGTCCCTGTACTATGCAGAGCCTGATGTTTATAAGTGTTAACAGATGTTTCTGTACATAAGAGATCTTTTAGATTTTTATTCCTTCTATATTTGAAGGTAGGATAAGGGCCCACAATATCTTTCAGACTATAGTCACTTGTAAGAATATTCCAATTCTTACGCACTATATTGCAGGCATCTCTTATGTTACTACAATAAGTTAACATCAGTTGCGGCCCCATGTGTCGATTGCTCTTGTCTATATTACTTTCAGCATTCTTAGCTCGCTTTATCCATGGTTTATGTGTATTATGCCTTAAGCCTTTATTTTTATCTATAACCTTATCCACCATTTCAGACTTATAACCCCTGTTTTTAAAACAATCTTTAAGGTTGTCAATTTCTTCTTCAAGAATGAATCTTCCATACAAATCCTAGAAGCCCTACTGACTTGCCCTTGTACAACGTTGGGATGTGTATATCGCGGGTGCATACTATCAAAAGATAGAAGGGTGTTCTTCCAACACTCTTTCTTAAAAAGTTTTGAATTAAAACCTAGCTCATCTTGTCCTACCATAACATCTAAAAAGTCTATGGAGTCATATGAGTGTTTAACCATGAACCTGAAAAATGCTGTAGTTGAATGTAAAAAATCCACAAATTCTCCTAACTTTGATTCAGATCTGTCCCATAAAAGAAAAACGTCATCTACAAACCGTAGATAAAGTTTTATATATTTTTTCCAGGCTTCATTATTTAAAACAAAGGTATTTTCCCAATGTGAAAGTACCAAGTTGGCATAAGTGTTGGCGCAGGGGGTGCCCATGGCTACCCCCTGCGCCTGTCTATATAATGAATTAGCTCCCATAAAGACATTATTCTCTAAGACCAAAGTTAACATGGTCTTAACTAAAACAATCTTCTCTTTATTTACTCCAAGTTTTTCCAAAGGCTCACCGATAGTATAAATACCATAGTCATTATTGATCACCGTGAATAAATTTTGTACATCCATTGTGACCATTAATAATTTAACAGAACCCACATTGTTGTTCATTTCTCCCAAGGACATTAAAAAATGTCCCGTGTCTTTTAAAATGTTGTCCATTAGACTCAAGTAAGGTTTAAGGGTATATTCAACCCAATTTGAAATGTTCTCAGTGACCCATCCCCTGCCAGAAACAATTGGTCGTAGGGGTGGGTCACTGAGAGATTTGTGAATCTTGGGAAGTGCTTTAAATACAGGGGTAACAGGCTTCTCTACCAAGAGAAAATTATATGTCTCTTCAGATATGAGCATATCATTCAACAATTTTTGTAAGCAAAACAGTACTCTATCAATAACCTACACTCGGATTAATCTGAGTGTAGGTGTTATTATCCTGTAGTAAATCATTTAACTTTTCATTATATCTAACGGTATCCAATTCAAAACTTTTTAAGAAAGAGTGTTGGAAGAACACCCTTCTATCTTTTGATAGTATGCACCCGAGATATACACATCCCAACGTTGTACAAGGGCCAGTCAGTAGGGCTTCTAGGATTTGTATGGAAGATTCATTCTTTGAAGAAGAAATTGACAACCTTAAAGATTGTTTTAAAAACAGGGGTTATAAGTCTGAAATGGTGGATAAGGTTATAGATAAAAATAAAGGCTTAAGACATAATATACATAAACCATGGATAAAGCGAGCTAAGAATGCTGAAAGTAATATAGACAAGAGCAATCGACACATGGGGCCGCAACTGATGTTTACTTATTGTAGTAACATAAGAGATGCCTGCAATATAGTGCGTAAGAATTGGAATATTCTTACAAGTGACTATAGTCTGAAAGATATTGTGGGCCCTTATCCTACCTTCAAATATAGAAGGAATAAAAATCTAAAAGATCTCTTATGTACAGAAAAATCTGTTAACACTTATAAGCATCAGGCTCTGCATAGTACAGGGACAACACCTTGTGGAATTTGTAAAGCCTGTCCTAATATTAATAAAGATACACAATTCAGACATCCAGTTACAAATAAAACATTCTTTTTTAAGGGTAAGGCCACCTGTCGTACCACTGATATAGTTTATTTAGCTGAATGCTGTCATTGCCCCTGTTTTTATGTTGGGAAGACAAATAACATGCTAAAGGTGAGAATCCTGCAACACCTTTCCAGTATTAGGAATGGAGACGAAAGAAATGCATTATGCAGGCATGTAAAAGAGTTTCCTACACACACCTTTAAATTTCGGGCCATTGTTAATGTAAGATTGAACAGTAGGGGGGGTGACATTAAGTTAAAAACAGAATTGGCAGAAACTAGATGGATTGTTGACCTAATGGCCAACAGGAAGCCAGGCTTAAATGAAGTTATACCTATTAAACCTGTCCTACAAAATAGGTGGGTTTTCTATTGAATGTGATTGGCTGTTGACATATATAAAATGTTTGCTTAATGTTTCAACTACATCTGATGAAGGGTATATCCCAAAAGCGCTCATCCTGTTTACTGCATTTTTTACTTTTGGTTAATTAAAAAGTTTTTAAGCATAGCAGTGTTCCACCTTGTTTTTGTTCTTTGGATTACCAGTTTGCTGCTTTGGTGGACTTTAGCACAGCACTAGATTTTCTGACTGTTAATCTGTCACCATCTGAAAGAAGGACATGCCATGAATGTGGACCCAGACATACACACAGTACACAGGTGGAAGTACCCTAGAGAGAATATATAAAATGTAACTGTCAAATGCACACACCTTTGGAATTGTACATACAGGTTAGCAGCACATTAGTTGTCTGTGTAGTATGGAATACTGATGTAATCTGGCCAATCTCTGGCAGACCACAAAAGGCACAGTTATGAAGTAATGAGAAACTTCCAATATCTCTACACAAGCCAGCATAAGGGGAATGTCCCAGGTATATCTGTGAGTCAGCTGCAAGAAGCTTCCATAGCACACATTCACTCAACTCACCCCACCATCAGCCACAGGTTCATCACAGGTCATATCCCTACTATTGCGAATGAGTACAGTATTACCCCCACTTCTGTATGGGAATACCCCACAGAATGCAGCATGCTGAAGAGGTGTCCCATGTAGGTGTGTCCCTAGCTATAAGCAACACCCTGCCAGCATCCACACCAGTGGATTAATAAGGGCAGGAACTATTGCCATTAACACCTCACACACCTACCCTGTCACCCCAGGGGAATCCAGTGGCTTGCAGCCTGGGACTGTAGGAGTGACAGAATGCATTGGCCTGCTACAGTTGGCCTGCATCACTACCAAATGCCCTACAGTCCTCTGTCAATAGTCTGTGCCTCACCCATACTGCCAATGCATGTTATCTCAAGGGGTCCCAAATAACAACATAACACAATCCACAGAACACAAATGCAAGGCCATGTCAACAAATCCCAGTAGCATGCCCACCATGTCCTAATGCATGGACTGTGGACCAACCCCTAAAAACCACTGGGATGAAGGGATAACTATAGGGATACTTATCAGATATCACTTGCATAATGTTAGGAAGAGGATAGAATAACAGAGGGGGGTGTAGAAGCATGGACGCCAAGGAGTGTATGGAGTCTGAAATGCTGATGTGTCCCCATATTACCCCTGCCTGCAAACCCAGTAATGGGTGGCTGCAAACCTGCTCATAAACCACAATGTGAAGGGGAACTGACCAGATATATGAGCCCTGCTTTTGAGTAACCTGTGTGAATCTGTACAGTTGAGAGGTATGGCCACAGCAGGATATGGCCATTCTGTCATGTTGATAGATATACAAGTAGGGGATCCTCGGCCACCACAGTACCAAGGTGTTGGACCATTTACACAGAACCATCAACAAGTGTCTGCAGCTCCCCCTCCAGAGTGGCATGAGTGTGCAAGAATATGTAGGCTGCAGACCACAATACTGGACACAGCTTCATTCATCTTGTATTCCCCAGGAAATTACTGTGAGCAAATAAGTATATCTTTCAGTAGTTGATGACATAACACATCACAGTGTACAACAGCACATACATCTGAATATCTCTGCTAGCACCAAAACCATGTAGCACAAGCAGCACAGACACAATTATTTACAGTATCCCACTATCCTTTGCCAATTGTGACTCAATATTGTCAACCTATCTACAGATATCCTGCAGAAACAGGTTGCTAGCTGTAGGTGTAGAACACAAATTCCTGCACTGGAGTACAAACTACCTGTAATGGATGTACACATTCAATACAGCAGGTCATACTGGGCATGCTCCCACACTTAGAGAAATGAAGCCCATGTCTGACAACAAACTACAGAAGGGTCTTACTGGGCATGCTCCCACAAAATGAAGCCAATGTCTGACAACAACAGTGGACTATACATATCTGTCAGTCGCAGATTTCTGTGCACACACACCACATTGCACACCATTCATGCTTTGCACACACATCGGATAGGAATATACACATATATCCAAGGACAACACACTATAATAGGTCAAACATACACAAACAGAGATGTGGGGAAGAGAGAGACAGACAGTGACAAAGAGCTTTCCATCATGAGGCCTGTCCAACCTAGCACACATCCAATTGGCCAATATCACATGATGTGCCAGTGTCTACCACTGTAGACATTTGCTTCTGGTAGCCCTCAGCACTATAGTGACTGTGGTGCTTGTGATAACTGTGTAACATGAAAGTACAAATTATTATTCATCTAGCAGTCATATACCCAGTCCTGTCAAATGTAAAATTGTGTGTGAATGAGTGTTGTGTGTGTTTCCAGAGGAATGGTTTATGTCCCATTCACACACACTGCACTTTCCATTGCCCTACTTTAGCATGCCTGCTAAAGTCAGTCACTCTGGAATACCCATTTAGACAGTGCTCATCCTTATAACCTCTGTGGTGTGTGCAATAAATGTGTAGTGCTCTAGCATGACATACTAGTTAGGTAGGAGTTCTAATCCTAGACATGGAAACTCTGTGTGTGTGTGTGTGTGTGTGTGTGTGTGTGTGTGTGTGTGTGTGTGTGTGTGTGTGTGTGTGTGTGTGTGTGTGTGTGTGTGTGTGTGTGTGTGTGTGTGTGTGTGTGTGTGTGTGCAGAGAGATGAATGATTTTGAGGTCATTCACAGTCAATACACCTCCATTTGCCATAGTTTAGCAAGCCTGCAGATGTTAGTCACCTTGAAATACCTCTTTGGAGAAGGTTCAGCCCTGTAATCTCTGTGGCACGTGTGATAACTGCGTAATGCTATAGTGTGATGTAGGCATTCTAATCCTAGATATGGAAACTGTGAAAGTCTGTGCGTGTGTGTAGAGATTAATTGTTTTGAGGCCATTCACAGTCACTAAACCTCCCATTGCCCTACTTTATCAAGCCTGTTGATGTCATTCACCTTAAAATACACCTTTGGATAAGGGCTAGCTTTATGAGCTTCGTGGCGCATGTGATAACTGCATAATGCTATAATATAACATACTAGTTAGGTAGGAGTTTTAATACCAGGCATGGCAACTGTGAAACTGTGTGTGTGTTTGTGTAGTGATTAATGATTTGAGGCCATTCATAGTCATTACACCTCCCATTGCCCTACTTTAGCAAGCCTGCTGATGTCATCTACCTTGAAATACTCCTTTTGACAAGGACTAACCCTATAAGCTCCATGGTGTGTGTGTGTCATAAATACAGAGCAATGTAGTAGCAGTAACTAGACAGCCATGGGTTTGCATCTCTTCTGTGGCAAGTGTGTGTGTGTGTGTGTGTGTGTGTGTGTGTGTGTGTGTGTGTGTGTGTGTGTGTACCTCAAAGATTTTGGCCCCATTTACACCCAGTATAAATCTTAGAGTCTGACTTTAGCAGTCCTGCCGATATCATCCCCCTTACAAGTACCTGTTGTGAAACCTAAACCATGTTAGGTCAGTAGTGCATGTGGTAAATGTGTAACATAATGGCCCATAATGATTGTTAGATAGAGATTTGAACCTCACCCCTGGCAAATGTAAATGTTTGATTAGGTTAAATTTATGTGTGGGATCTCTCATCCACTGCATCACGCAATGCCAGTATTTACAAGGGCTGGTGATGTTCCTCACCTTAGAAGTACCTTGGGACAACATCTATCCAATAAGCTCCATGGCACATGTGATAAATGCAGTACACTGTAGTAGCAATAAATAGCTAGATAGGGGTTTGAATCTCAGTACTGGCAAGTGTGTGTGTCTGTCATCCGTATCCTCTGTGGAGGGTGATGTGATTGTGTAATGTTAGGATGAATTGTGGGGTGGGTTTTGCTAAATTATTATATTGAGGACCTACTATATGTCACAATGTCCACCTTACAAAGACAACACATATCAAACAGCAGAGAAACTGGTGTAGACAATTCATAGCCCTACATGTGGCATTATGGATCAGTGAACAATAGAAGCAATCCTTGTATTACTCAGAGAACACTCTCCACCCATGTCTCATACATAAACACAATTGGCTATGCAACAACGACTATATTAGTAGTTCCCTGCATATTGACCACAAATAGTAACCACAGTGTGATTGCAGTGGACCACATGCCTGTTGACCACAACACTGCCACTGACATCAGAATGTACTGTGATGTGTAACATCTCCTGACTGAGTGTGTGTTATCCAGCAAGTAAAATGACATGGAACCCTGTTTCATCCCTACAATAGGCAAATAAAGGCTTACAGTGGTCCTTTTCCCATGTTCCCCACTGGACGCCTGTAACAACTGTAGAGTCTGCAAATGTAACCCACAAAGGGAATACCATGCCTTATACACATGCCCTGTATGGACAGATGCCACTATCTCCACTGAACGCCTGTGTCATGCTGTCAATGTAGGTACAGGCATGACCTCAGTTCCATAGCCAGGTCTCACCAAATGAGGTCAGGAATGCCACATCAGAATCTGTCCACACAACATGCCCGAGAGACCTCAAGTACACTTCCATACATCACAGAACATGCATGTGGGACATGTGCACAACCCAGACACTGTCCATGTTATGGAATATAGATGACATACATGGCAAGCATTGCACAGCACTGGCCACCCACAATAGCAACCCAGATGAGTGGATGGTGAATACAATATTCACCTGTGTGGACCAATTAAGGGACTACACCCCTGAGCCATACTGGAGACCATTGCCTTGTACAGCCTTCAGGCACAGTCAACTACTACACACCTGTGAAACAATGAACAGATGCATCTCAGTACTGGCAAATGTGTGTGTGTGTGTGTGTGTGTGTGTGTGTGTGTGTGTGTGTGTGTGTGTGTGTGTGTGTGCGTGTGTGCGTGTGTGCGTGTGTGCGTGTGTGTGTGTGTGTGTGTGTGTCGCGATTAATGATTTTGAAACCATTCACACTCACTCCACCTCCCATTGCCCTACTGTAGCACACCTGCTGATGTCAGTCACCTTGAAATAACCCTTTGGTCAGCCATATAAGCTGTGTGACACGTGTGATAACTGCATAATGCTGTAGTATAGCAAACTAAGTAGGTAGGAGTTCTAATCCTGTCCCTGTCAACTGTGGTAATGTGTGTGATTCCTTAAGAGAGTGTGGGTGTGTCTTCCTTGACACTTGCTTTTGTGGACAGTCACATGTACTACACTTCCCTTATCCCTCCTTTATCACTGTTGCTGATGTCACTCACCTTCAAAGATACCTTTGAACAGCTTTTTAGCATATAAGTTCCGTGGCGCATGCAATAATTGCATAGCAATATAACAGCAATACATAGCCAGGTAGTGGTTTAAAACTCTGTACTGGTAAGTTTGTGTGTGTGTGTCATCAGTGGCCTGTTGAGGTGATTCTGAATTGACAGGATCCAGTGTGGTGTGGGTTTTGCTACATTATTATATTGAGCAACTACATGTCCCATTGTCCACATTACAAGGACAACATTTTCCAAACACTGTAGAGATTGTTGTAGACAACCCTCAGCAATAAATGTGTACAGCCATATGCAATTACCATGTGACAGTATGGATTAGTACACAATATAGGCAACTGTCATAATGCCTTGATACCACTCTCCACCCATGGATCATACACAAACACACTTGACTCTTACTCTCCTACTCCCTTCCTTTCTTACTTTGTCTCTGTCTGTCTCTCTCACTCCCTCTCTGGTGGATGTGGAAAAGTACATCTGCTTTGCTTAGGCAGCAGCTTGAGTTTTGTAAGTGATGCTCATGATCAGCTGATGGCCTGTGCGTGAATTTCAGTCCCCCACTTGCTAATTGCATGTGGAACAGTTGTGATATCATTCCTATAGCCAACTGCATAGAAACACACTCCTGTAACTAAGCACTTCATGTGGGTTTTGGCCCTTTTCCTTCACTGTGAGCAGGACTTCATGTGGGTGTTTGACAAACAGCATCACAGAGGATAGTTGGAAATACCTCTTACAACATACACTGTGGAGACAGGTCAACAAACAGGAGGGGCATGTTCCAGACATAAGGACAGAATGTAAGTATTGCTCTTCTACATTTGAAGTAATGTTGGTTTAACAGGATTTGTGTGGATATGGCTGTTCTACATGATTTGAAATCTTTCATGACAGTGTTATGTGGTTGAGGAAACTCTCACTTGTAGGGCTATCTGCAAACTGGCCAGAGTTTGGAGTCTTACATGTGCTGTGTTGCTCACGCATTTCCTGTCTTTAGAATTGCAGTAGCTACTCTGATGATTACAGTCAGTACATGGTGACATCCATGTGAGTTACTGACTTCATATTCTTCAGAAGAGATATGTCACAAAAACCCTGTTACAGCAGGATTTTTTTCAGTTTATCACAGCAATATGTTAATATTGGCCCTGTGTTTGTGCTTCCAACCCCAAGTCTGTCAACCTTTGTACATATGTCATGCAGTGAGAGGTGCATGTGTTCAGTATGTCATTATTTACTGACATCATACCTGATAACAAGCCAGTGAGATATCAGACTGCTAGACATGTTATCTATAGTAGGCCTTATATTTGAAGACAAAACCTAGACATTCTGCTGTAGTGTGTACAGTAGTGAGGTCTGTGTACTTATGATGATTGTTGACAGAGTGTGTATTGGGAACATGTTACTTGGCCTGTGTACAGACTGTGGTAGATGTCATTGTTCTTGGTCCTGTTCTATCTGATGTTGCATGCTACTCCAGTGTATGGTACCCTATCGGCGTACATGTATATAGGGCCAGACAGACACATGTCCCATACCACAGTCAGGCATCAGACTGCACTGTGTATTGGCCCAGTATTTATAGGGATAGTGTGTGTGAGTGGCACATATGAGGATGGTGTTCTTCACACAGTCCATATACTGTAATATTAGGCTTAGCATATGTGACTGTGTTCAGATTGGTTGTGGGTATGGACTTTCATATTGGTGTCTGTTACTCCATGCTGTTCATACCTGTAGAGCCTGCTATATTTGCAAGTACATGTGTATTCCCCCATAAGAAACATAGGCCAGTGTTGTGGCAGTCTGCCTGTAGTTTGCAAAGCGCTTTGTGACATGCCTAGCAACTCAGTGTATTTACCTAGTGTAATGTTATGTCCAGATATTTGTCAGATGTACTGTTGCCAGGCCACCATAACTGATGTGTATTTCTGACAAAGCAGTGGGATGCTGTACAGATGTATGTCACTAACTAGTGGGTAGTATGTGGGCTTCTGACCTCTGCTCCTCCAGTTAATATGTGTCAGGACAGACAGCAGTGTGTAAATGCATAAACTGTGTGAGCTTATCTATTCCAGTATTTCATGATATCCCCATTTACATGGCTGTAAACATCCACTTTGTAAGGCTTGGTCGACACGTTTCACTAAGGAGTTCTGTGTATACCTCTGGACTGACCAGAGTGTGTCAGACTGTCCACATTTATTGGTCATATCTCTGCTTTATTCCACAAGATAATTACTGAGATTTGTGTGGTACTACACTATGATGATCTTATGATGTCTGTCAGTAACTGATGGCATACATGTCAATATCAGATGTGACTTCACACACAACATTTCTGCCTGTTACTGTAGCAACATTCTACACTTATACCTGCAAAACTTAC
This sequence comes from Protopterus annectens, assembly GCF_019279795.1. NCBI lineage: Eukaryota > Metazoa > Chordata > Ceratodontiformes > Protopteridae > Protopterus > Protopterus annectens. The sequence continues at coordinate 1,939,329,049 of NC_056726.1, forward strand.
ATGACATCCCCTTGCACTAAGAGGTTATGATTACTGGTGCTGAGGTATGACTCCACTACATGTTATGGACATAAAATATACATATATGTATGTATATATATATATATATATATATATATATATGGTTCCCATTCAGAAGCCTGAAACATCATAAGCCTGAAAATCAAAATCCTGAAACCAAAAGCCTGAAAATTCAGAATCCTGAAAACTCAAAATCCTGAAAGCCCAAAATCCTGAAAGACCAAAATCCTGAAACTCAAAATCCTGAAAACACAAAATAGACATACTGATGTCATTGTGGCTTTGCTATTGTTAGCCCTGTGGTGTTAGGTCATGCATTGGGGTCAGGTAAGTGTGTGGTTGGTTTTATTTTAGGGTTAGGGGCGGTTTAAGTGAGTTAGGGTTAGGGCGCAGGTTAGGCATGTATGCAATAGTGCACAAATCCAAAACTCAGAGCTGCTGTTAGTTGAGGTAGGATACTCACGCTAAAACACTAGTAAAACTCAGTCCAAAAAGATGCGTGACTTTCCAATGAGCAATAAAATGAAAGTAGAAATTCAAACAAATAAATCCATGTAAGTTAGCAAATTGTTTATTCCAAATGAGTAAGCGCTTTCGCCAAAGGCTTCTTCAGACTCTTTACACAAACTAAAACTTTGAACATCACTTTTAAAACCAACAAAAGCTTGTGATAGGATCTCTATAATCACATGTTTCCTTCATTTAAAAATACAGTAACCCATTAAACTCAGTTCCATGAATGTTACCTTGTTCAGCTAAGAAAAATACTGGTATATTAAAAGTAAGAACTGAATAGTTCAAAATAAACATACATAAAAAAACATACATAAAAAAACATACATAAAAAATGCATCGGTGCCCAAACATACATTATATTATATTAAACAATTGAGTATATCTCAGAGCCTTGTCATATTTACTTATCATCTCATGGTGCTTTAGGAAAATCTCGTACTGAACTTTCAGGCAGTATATATCAAAAAGCCATTTCAGACTTGGTTAGTATAACCCAAACTGCTTGTAATGCACATATTTACAAAGTGTGACTTTAGATATTTCCGTGTTTTACTGGAAGTTCATACTATCCAGAGTAGACTCGTAAAACAGTCAACGATTACAGGTGGTTAAAACTTGTATCACATTAGTTAGGCTATTCTCGTATAAATCAAAAGTTAAAAACAGTTTTTCAAAATTACTTATTTTCTGCAGACTCTGAAACGCTTTTAAAAATCACAGCACAACAAAGTATTCCTTGCGTATGTGCCTGGTTAATTCTTGAATGCAAAACAAAGAACGCTACTGTGCGCTTACGCCATAGCGTTCATAAAAATAAACATTGTGTCTATTTAAAAAGCCGATTAGGCTTACAACAGGCATAAGTACATGACGAGCTTTTCAATAGCTGTCCATTAGTTCATGCCTTAGTCTCTTCAATCTCCGTTAATAAACAGGGACATTTGACATTTCAGGATGTGAACGTAACTTACAAAAATGTGGGTGGAAGAATGCTTCAACAATAAACGAAGCAACAAAACGTCTATATGGAAACAGAGCAATATCTTAATAATTAACTTGACTCGTACAGATCCACAATGGTGGAAATAAGCACACTGACTTAAGCAACCATTAATTGCACTTTATAATTGTTACATCCTTGATACCCAAATTTAAAATATAGACATTGTGAAATGTTAAAACTCTTATGTGGTGAAGCGGAAAATATAGGGAAGGAATACATGAGGTAGAAGGGGAAAATGGGAAGTATTTTGGCACATATATTCTGTTAATCCCGAATGGCATCCTGAGGTGTCTTACATTAGTTTTTATAAACAGTACTTTTCAATACTAAATATATGTGTGCAAAGATTCATTTCTTATGACAAATGTTGAAAGTATATGAAATGCCTACAATATGTCTGAGTATATAGATAGGTCATCTATACCATGGTCATAATGTTGTGAGGAAAATGTACCTAACTAATGTGGAATTTAGAACAGTTAGTGGGAGATCTCTTTACCTGCGTAATCTTCTACTTTTCAAAAATGGCTTTATTTGGATTTTATCGTTAAGGCCTGGTGGTTTATCGGACCTTAATCTTATGATCCATCTTGTTTCTTGTTCTAAAGTTCTGTTAATTAGATCACCACCTCTGAATCCTTCATACACACATTGAATGGCACAGAACTTAAAGGAATGACTGGTACCAGTTGAACTTTTATGTCTAGCCAATGCATTGGTTTCTGTACCTACTCTAAGGTGGTACGTGTGTTCCCTAATCCTCTCCTTAAATGATCTATTTGTTTTCCTATGTAGTAACTATTACATCCTAAACATTTAGCCATATATATGACATTTTTACTTTCACAGTTGGTGTTAGTGTTAAAATTGTAAATGCGTCCTGTAGTAGGGTGCTCAAAACTAGTTTCTTTATTAATATAAATACATTGATTGCAATGACCACAGGGTACTGTGTTTCTATTCACTGTCAACCTGTTAACTAGTGGATGTCTTGGTCTACATAGGATACTCTTCAGATTGGGAAGGTTTTATAAGCTATACGAGGTGTGGGGCCAGCAATCTCACTAACTTCTATATCTGAATTCAAAATACCCCAGTGTTTCTTCATAATGCTTTTCACTTGCAGGCTCATTTTACTAAAAGTAAGGTTAGCTCTAACTTCATTCCTAGGGGAACCTGAGCTAGTGGTCATTGCTTCATGTGCCATAAAATATGGTTTCGCAGTACTTGTTCTTAAGGTCTCCACTGTGTTAATAGTGTCTAATATTTCTTTTTCTTTGTAACCTCTCTCCAGAAATCTCTCCTTCATGTCCTCTATTCCTGAAACATAAGTTTCTTGTTGTGGATTCAATCTAGATACCCTCATAAATTGTCCTTTAAGGACGTTTTGAAATACATGGCGGGATGCATACTTTGTCTATGTAATATATTGTTTCTTTGGCAATCTTTCCTATAAATAGTTGTGTTGATCATACCATTGGTCATTCTAAATACTTCCACGTCCAAAATGGAAGATTGCTAACTGAGAAGTTTGCAGTAAATTTTAAGAAGTCCGTGGTATTGTCCAAGTAAGAAACAAAGTTTAATAGGGAGGGTTCATCTCCAAGCCATATAAAAGAGGTCGTCCACAAAGCGACAGTACATTGCAGCATGTTCTATAAATGATAGATTATTGAAGAGAAAAATATCTTCCCATCTGGCCATGACTAGGTTGGCGTAGCTATTTGCACATGATGTGCCCATAGCCACGCCATCCTTCTGTAAGTAAATGACTTCTTCAAATGCAAAGACATTATTAGTTAATATAGTCTCTAATAGCAGGGTCACAAGGTCAATCTTTCTATCAGTGAAGTCTGAATGTGCTTTCAAATATTCAGTGATCAGTCTTATTCCTACGTCATTGGGGATCACTGTGAATAAGCTAACCACATCAAGTGTCACAAAGAAAAAATGTTGGTTCGTATCCAATGAGTGAGTTTGAGAATATAGGTCTAAAAGAGATTGCTTACTATCTTTCAGGATCTTCTTATTACCATTAACTAACGGTCTAAGTACACTCTCTAGATAAATAGATAGCGGTTCTGTTACCCACCCTTGACCTGCAACAATAGGTCTAAATGGTGGGTCTCTGCTGTTCTTATGGACTTTAGGAAGTCCCTGTATGATCGGTATAGTGGGATTGTTCACCTTTAGGTATCCATACAGCTCTTGTGTTATGTCATGCGATAGTACCAGGTCATCTAGGGTATTGTAAACACTAAAGACCATGTTATTTAAATTAGCCTTAGTTACTTTTGTATATGTAGTTGTATCTTCAAGCATCTGAAACATTTTATTTGCATAGTAAGTATAGTCCATAATGACAACCGGTCCTCCTTTATCTGCTGGTCTTATTACAATAGACCTGTCATTTCTCAATGAATTCAAAGCTTGCCTTTGTTTATAGTTTAAATTACGTCCATGTTTGGATGGTTTATTCTCTTGATGACTTCTATATATTTCATCTTCCACTACATTCCCAAATACCTCTATAGTCGGGTTCAGTTGTGGAACATATGTACTATTTGGACGATGCTTACTCATAACTTGGCTACTATCTGGGTTGCCAAAATCCAACCTTAATTGTAAATTCGAACATACATTTTGTTTCTATAATAGTATCTACTAGATCGTTAGGTTTTGTAGGAATAAAACCTAGGCCTTTACTTAAGACCTGTATTTCATATTCATTCAGTGCCCTACCAGATAAATTCATGATTAACGATTTTGTCTCCCCACATTTTCTTGATTGTGGGGCCTAGTTGTTCCTGTTCGTCTATTGAGCCTTTCCTTTTCTGTCTCCCCCTGCTTGTGGACCTTCTTTTGTCCAAAAAATGGTTCTGGGCTATGGGGAGTGGGGCCGGACATCTGTTTGCACTCAAAATGACACTGTTTGCTTTTGGTCTAACTACTGCTGCACCTGATCTCTGTCGTCTGTGATGCAACCTGTCAAACTCTCACCTAACTCACCTTGGTTCTCTCTCCCATTACTTAGTATCTGTGAGGGGCTGTGAGTCTCTGTCTCTATATGATTAGATTCTGTCAACTGTGGATCAGGTCCTGTGCTATTTCCAATAATTGGAACATCAGGACCATCACTCTGTTTATTACGTGGGGTGAGTTTGTTGGACAATCTATTTTCTGTGTTAATATTTTGTTGATAACTATCTGGTTTGTTAACAGGTGTGGTTAAGGTAGTATTCCTGAAACTTTTACCTGTTACACCTGGTGGTCTCTGAGATCCATTTAAATCAGAATTGAAGTGTGAGTTCGGTGTCATTTCCCTGGGCCAAGTGAAAACATTATTATTTCTAAAATCTCGTAAATCCCTGGTAATTTTACTTTTTCTGGTCTAACATCCGTTTCTCTAAAAATAACACATCTTCTATAACTTTTCTTAGTTTACTCATACATATTTCATTATTACTATATTTGCATTCAAAATCTTTAAACAAATTGTTAACAACCAATCTCAATCTCTCCTCTTCAGGTAGGTGAAATTCAATCAAAAGTTTCATATAGCTAAAACTCAACTCAAGGTTGAGTTGCTGCCAACGATATAGAAGATCTGGCAGTGAAGTACCAGAGGTGGGCATTTTAGTACTCTTAGCCCACGAGGTATGATTTGCTTATTTAAACATACTTCAAAATAATGTCTCTGAACTTGTAGTTTGATTAATTTAGTAAACACAGTCTCTAATTCATGTAAGTCTTTGGAAACATCCAAGTTAGTCATACCTAACTGAGTATCAGTTCCTCCATCTACGACTGGATTAAAGTCCATGAGTAGGTTTGTACTCCCAGAGACACAAGTCTTAAATCTGTCCAGGACACTTGAAGTAGGTTCTAACACTCTCGGTACATAAGGCAGTTCAATGTTCACATTACTTTCATTCGCCATCCTCACTCTCTGCAGCTCTGACAAAAGTAAAAGTAAATGCACAAATCCAAAACTCAGAGCTGCTGTTAGTTGAGGTAGGATACTCACGCTAAAACACTAGTAAAACTCAGTCCAAAAGATGCGTGACTTTCCAATGAGCAATAAAATGAAAGTAGAAATTCAAACAAATAAATCCATGTAAGTTAGCAAATTGTTTATTCCAAATGAGTAAGCGCTTTGCCAAAGGCTTCTTCAGACTCTTTACACAAACTAAAACTTTGAACATCACTTTTAAAACCAACAAAAGCTTGTGATAGGATCTCTATAATCACATGTTTCCTTCATTTAAAAATACAGTAACCCATTAAACTCAGTTCCATGAATGTTACCTTGTTCAGCTAAGAAAAATACTGGTATATTAAAAGTAAGAACTGAATAGTTCAAAATAAACATACATAAAAAACATACATAAAAAACATACATAAAAATGCATCGGTGCCCAAACATACATTATATTATATTAAACAATTGAGTATATCTCAGAGCCTTGTCATATTTACTTATCATCTCATGGTGCTTTAGGAAAATCTCGTACTGAACTTTCAGGCAGTATATATCAAAAAGCCATTTCAGACTTGGTTAGTATAACCCAAACTGCTTGTAATGCACATATTTACAAAGTGTGACTTTAGATATTTCCGTGTTTTACTGGAAGTTCATACTATCCAGAGTAGACTCGTAAAACAGTCAACGATTACAGGTGGTTAAAACTTGTATCACATTAGTTAGGCTATTCTCGTATAAATCAAAAGTTAAAACAGTTTTTCAAAATTACTTATTTTCTGCAGACTCTGAAACGCTTTTAAAAATCACAGCACAACAAAGTATTCCTTGCGTATGTGCCTGGTTAATTCTTGAATGCAAAACAAAGAACGCTACTGTGCATTACGTACCATAGCGTTCATAAAAATAAACATTGTGTCTATTTAAAAAAAGCCGATTAGGCTTACAACAGGCATAAGTACATGACGAGCTTTTCAATAGCTGTCCATTAGTTCATGCCTTAGTCTCTTCAATCTCCGTTAATAAACAGGGACATTTGACATTTCAGGATGTGAACGTAACTTACAAAAATGTGGGTGGAAGAATGCTTCAACAATAAACGAAGCAACAAAACGTCTATATGGAAACAGAACAATATCTTAATAATTAACTTGACTCTCGTACAGATCCACAATGGTGGAAATAAGCACACTGACTTAAGCAACCATTAATTGCACTTTATAATTGTTACATCCTTGATACCCAAATTTAAAATATAGACATTGTGAAATGTTAAAACTCTTATGTGGTGAAGCGGAAAATATAGGGAAGGAATACATGAGGGGGAAGGGGAAAATGGGAAGTATTTTGGCACATATATTCTGTTAATCCCGAATGGCATCCTGAGGTGTCTTACATTAGTTTTTATAAACAGTACTTTTCAATACTAAATATATGTGTGCAAAGATTCATTTCTTATGACAAATGTTGAAAGTATATGAAATGCCTACAATATGTCTGAGTATATAGATAGGTCATCTATACCATGGTCATAATGTTGTGAGGAAAATGTACCTAACTAATGTGGAATTTAGAACAGTTAGTGGGAGATCTCTTTACCTGCGTAATCTTCTACTAATCATATAGAGACAGAGACTCACAGCCCCTCACAGATACTAAGTAATGGGAGAGAGAACCAAGGTGAGTTAGGTGAGAGTTTGACAGGTTGCATCACAGACGTACAGAGATCAGGTGCAGCAGTAGTTAGACCAAAAGCAAACAGTGCCATTTTCAATTCAAACAGATGTCCGGCCCCCCTCCCCATAGCCCAGAACCATTTTTTGGACAAAAGAAGGTCCACAAGCAGGGGGAGACAGAAAAGGAAAGGCTCAATAGACGAACAGGAACAACTAGGCCCCACAATCAAGAAAATGTGGGGGAGACAAAATCGTTAATCATGAATTTATCTGGTAGGGCACTGAATGAATATGAAATACAGGTCTTAAGTAAAGGCCTAGGTTTTATTCCTACAAAACCTAACGATCTAGTAGATACTATTATAGAAACAAAAATGTATGTTCGGAATTTACAATTAAGGTTGGATTTTGGCAACCCAGATAGTAGCCAAGTTATGAGTAAGCATCGTCCAAATAGTACATATGTTCCACAACTGAACCCGACTATAGAGGTATTTGGGAATGTAGTGGAAGATGAAATATATAGAAGTCATCAAGAGAATAAACCATCCAAACATGGACGTAATTTAAACTATAAACAAAGGCAAGCTTTGAATTCATTGAGAAATGACAGGTCTATTGTAATAAGACCAGCAGATAAAGGAGGACCGGTTGTCATTATGGACTATACTTACTATGCAAATAAAATGTTTCAGATGCTTGAAGATACAACTACATATACAAAAGTAACTAAGGCTAATTTAAATAACATGGTCTTTAGTGTTTACAATACCCTAGATGACCTGGTACTATCGCATGACATAACACAAGAGCTGTATGGATACCTAAAGGTGAACAATCCCACTATACCGATCATACAGGGACTTCCTAAAGTCCATAAGAACAGCAGAGACCCACCATTTAGACCTATTGTTGCAGGTCAAGGGTGGGTAACAGAACCCCTATCTATTTATCTAGAGAGTGTACTTAGACCGTTAGTTAATGGTAATAAGAAGATCCTGAAAGATAGTAAGCAATTTCTTTTAGACCTATATTCTCAAACTCACTCATTGGATACGAACCAACATTTTTCTTTGTGACACTTGATGTGGTTAGCTTATTCACAGTGATCCCCAATGACGTAGGAATAAGACTGATCACTGAATATTTGAAAGCACATTCAGACTTCACTGATAGAAAGATTGACCTTGTGACCCTGCTATTAGAGACTATATTAACTAATAATGTCTTTGCATTTGAAGAAGTCATTTACTTACAGAAGGATGGCGTGGCTATGGGCACATCATGTGCAAATAGCTACGCCAACCTAGTCATGGCCAGATGGGAAGATATTTTTCTCTTCAATAATCTATCATTTATAGAACATGCTGCAATGTACTGTCGAATTGTGGACGACCTCTTTTTTATATGGCTTGGAGATGAACCCTCCCTATTAAACTTTGTTTCTTACTTGGACAATACCACGGACTTCTTAAAATTTACTGCAAACTTCTCAGTTAGCAATCTTCCATTTTGGACGTGGAAGTATTTAGAATGACCAATGGTATGATCAACACAACTATTTATAGGAAAGATTGCCAAAGAAACAATATATTACATAGACAAAGTATGCATCCCGGCCATGTATTTCAAAACGTCCTTAAAGGACAATTTATGAGGGTATCTAGATTGAATCCACAACAAGAAACTTATGTTTCAGGAATAGAGGACATGAAGGAGAGATTTCTGGAGAGAGGTTACAAAGAAAAGAAATATTAGACACTATTAACACAGTGGAGACCTTAAGAACAAGTACTGCGAAACCATATTTTATGGCACATGAAGCAATGACCACTAGCTCAGGTTCCCTAGGAATGAAGTTAGAGCTAACCTTACTTTTAGTAAAATGAGCCTGCAAGTGAAAAGCATTATGAAGAAACACTGGGGTATTTTGAATTCAGATATAGAAGTTAGTGAGATTGCTGGCCCCACACCTCGTATAGCTTATAAAACCTTCCCAATCTGAAGAGTATCCTATGTAGACCAAGACATCCACTAGTTAACAGGTTGACAGTGAATAGAAACACAGTACCCTGTGGTCATTGCAATCAATGTATTTATATTAATAAAGAAACTAGTTTTGAGCACCCTAGTACAGGACGATTTACAATTTTAACACTAACACCAACTGTGAAAGTAAAATGTCATATATATGGCTAAATGTTTAGGATGTAATAGTTACTACATAGGAAAACAAATAGATCATTTAAGGAGAGGATTAGGGAACACACGTACCACCTTAGAGTAGGTACAGAAACCAATGCATTGGCTAGACATAAAAGTTCAACTGGTACCAGTCATTCCTTTAAGTTCTGTGCCATTCAATGTGTGTATGAAGGATTCAGAGGTGGTGATCTAATTAACAGAACTTTAGAACAAGAAACAAGATGGATCATAAGATTAAGGTCCGATAAACCACCAGGCCTTAACGATAAAATCCAAATAAAGCCATTTTTGAAAAGTAGAAGATTACGCAGGTAAAGAGATCTCCCACTAACTGTTCTAAATTCCACATTAGTTAGGTACATTTTCCTCACAACATTATGACCATGGTATAGATGACCTATCTATATACTCAGACATATTGTAGGCATTTCATATACTTTCAACATTTGTCATAAGAAATGAATCTTTGCACACATATATTTAGTATTGAAAAGTACTGTTTATAGAACTAATGTAAGACACCTCAGGATGCCATTCGGGATTAACAGAATATATGTGCCAAAATACTTCCCATTTTCCCTTCCCCTCATGTATTCCTTCCTATATTTTCCGCTTCACCACATAAGAGTTTTAACATTTCACAATGTCTATATTTTAAATTTGGGTATCAAGGATGTAACAATTATAAAGTGCAATTAATGGTTGCTTAAGTCAGTGTGCTTATTTCCACCATTGTGGATCTGTACGAGAGTCAAGTTAATTATTAAGATATTGCTCTGTTTCCATATAGACGCTTTTGTTGCTTCGCTTATTGTTGAAGCATTCTTCCACCCACATTTTTGTAAGTTACGTTCACATCCTGAAATGTCAAATGTCCCTGTTTATTAACGGAGATTGAAGAGACTAAGGCATGAACTAATGGACAGCTATTGAAAAGCTCGTCATGTACTTATGCCTGTTGTAAGCCTAATCGGCTTTTTTAAATAGACACAATGTTTATTTTATGAACGCTATGGTACGTAGCACGCACAGTAGCGTTCTTTGTTTTGCATTCAAGAATTAACCAGGCACATACGCCGCAAGGAATACTTTGTTGTGCTGTGATTTTTAAAAGCATTTCAGAGTCTGCAGAAAATAAGTAATTTTGAAAAACTGTTTTAACTTTTGATTTATACGAGAATAGCCTAACTAATGTGATACAAGTTTTTAACCACCTGTAATCGTTGACTGTTTTACGAGTCTACTCTGGATAGTATGAACTTCCAGTAAAACACGGAAATATCTAAAGTCACACTTTGTAAATATGTGCATTACAAGCAGTTTGGGTTATACTAACCAAGTCTGAAATGGCTTTTTGATATATACTGCCTGAAAGTTCAGTACGAGATTTTCCTAAAGCACCATGAGATGATAAGTAAATATGACAAGGCTCTGAGATATACTCAATTGTTTAATATAATATAATGTATGTTTGGGCACCGATGCATTTTATATGTATGTTTTTTTATGTATGTTTTTATGTATGTTTATTTTGAACTATTCAGTTCTTACTTTTAATATACCAGTATTTTTCTTAGCTGAACAAGGTAACATTCATGGAACTGAGTTTAATGGGTTACTGTATTTTTAAATGAAGGAAACATGTGATTATAGAGATCCTATCACAAGCTTTTGTTGGTTTTAAAAGTGATGTTCAAAGTTTTAGTTTGTGTAAAGAGTCTGAAGAAGCCTTTGGCGAAAGCGCTTACTCATTTGGAATAAACAATTTGCTAACTTACATGGATTTATTTGTTTGAATTTCTACTTTCATTTTATTGCTCATTGGAAAGTCACGCATCTTTTTGGACTATGTATGCAATAGTGACAAATATTGGGGTTAGGGGCGGTTTAAGTGAGTTAGGGTTAGGGTGCGGGTCAGGTGAGTGTGCGATAGTGACGGACCTTAGGGTTAGGGTTAGGGTCAGGGTCAGTTGGTAGATATTAGTGTCTTTATAGTGACATATTAGCATTATTTGTGTTTTCAGGATTTTGAGTTTCAGGATTTTGGTCTTTCAGGATTTTGGGCTTTCAGGATTTTGAGTTTTCAGGATTCTGAATTTTCAGGCTTTTGGTTTCAGGATTTTGATTTTCAGGCTTATGATGTTTCAGGCTTCTGAATGGGAACCATATATATATATATATATATATATATATATATATATATATATATATATATATATATATACACAAATGTCCAAATCATCCTTAACCCTAATCAAACTAAATTGCTTTTATTTGCTCACAATAAATCAAAGTCTGCTCCTCTTCCCTTTTCTATTACTTCCAAAACTGGTACTATCATTTTTCCTTCTGCCCATACCAAACTCCTCAGTGTTGATAATGACAAAATCCTTCTCTTTGATGTCCATATCTCTCAAACCACCAAAAAGGTTCACAAAAAGTGGGCTCATTATTCAGACACAAAAACTTCCTTTCAGGTCAAGCACAGATCACCCTAGCCCATAATCACCTTTTGTCCACATTAATGTATGTAGCACCAATTCTTGCCTATATCAGAAAACTTCACCTTGATAAACTTGAGTCATGCTATAATAATATTGCCAAATTTGCTAACAACGCCACCTTCAGATCCCATCATTGTCTAGCTCGAAGGGACTTAAAATTTAAAATAGTTAGAATTTTCTCCACTACTAAATTACCACCAACTGGTTACTGCGTATAACATTCTGAAGTATCCTGATAAAACCCCATCACCAAGTCAATTAAATACCTACTATACAATGAATCGCACACTCTGTTCTAGTGACAAATCACTTCTATGCATCTCTAGGGCTAATAACACTGCGGGAAAAGCACTATTCTTCCACACTGTTGCTAAAAATTGGAATAAACTCCCCCATCACTGACCTCTATCCCCATCACTTCACACTTCAAAAACTCTTTAAAATCACATCTCATAAGCACCTGGCTTTGCCCTTGCATAACCTAAAAAATCTGCTTAAGCTCTGTGGAAAGTTGAAAGGCTTATTATTTGACTAATGTAAATACTAGTTGTTTATCCCTTTAATATAGGTGCTTCATTTTAACATGATGTATGCCATGACTCTCAATGTTAAATGTATTTAGTCTGTTCAACTGCTGAGTTTATCTTGTCTGTTTTATATTTCTGTATTATTAGCTGGATTTTTGCTGTTATAATGTGTTAGTATCAGTTGTTTAGACTATGTATTAAATTCTATTATACAACGACCCTGCCATTAATATTCCAAAACGTGCACGCTGATTGGTCAGTCGCCCGGACTTTTTCCATTAGTATAACTCTTTTATTTATTTATTTATTTATTTATTTTTTTAACAGCAACAGAGAATGCAAGATCTCCGTTGCTTGTTACAACCTGTCTCGCCATGTTAAACGAGTTTAACATGGCGAGACAGCTTTTAAAAAAAGCAACGGAGCATTTCTGTTGCTTTTTTTAAAGTTGTCTCGCTATGTTAAACCCATTTAACATAGCGAGACACTTTAAAAAGCAACAGAGATCTTGCTTTCTCCATTGCTTTTGCCCACAGCTCTGATGTACTGCGTAAATACACACATGTGCAGCACATCAGAACTGCCGCATAATACCCAGACAGCTGCGGAAGGGCAGCAAGGAGGCATTATACAATGCCATTATTTACGAAAAGTAATTATTTTTTTCTTAAATAATGTCATTGTATAATAGCAATAACCCACTTCTGGGTGTGGGTAATGCTGAATTTACCCACGGTTGGCTTTGTTTGGCCACTCTGGCATCGTCCTCATGACCAAACCACACCAACCGTGGGTAAATCCAGCATTACCCACACCCAGGCTTGGGTTATTGCTATAGTATTTCTGTTAATATATGTGGAGCTTTTCTCCCCGGGCCTCCACTGTAAATGGACCTGGACCAGTTGGACTGTCCTGGTTAACAAATGTAAAATAAATAAAATAAATAAAAATGCATACATATATATATATATATATATATATATATATATATATATATATATATACACATATATATATATACATAGACACACACACACACATATATATATATATCTATATATATATATATATATATATATATATATATATATATATATATATATATATATATATATATATATATATACACACATACACATATACATATATATATATATATATATATATATACATATATATATATATATATATATATATATATATATATACACATATATATATATATATATATATATATATATATATATATATATATATATATATATATATATATATATATATATATTTATTTATTTGCAGTTGGTTTACCAGGATAGTCCATTGGGCCAAATGAACCCGTTTTCAATGGAGTCCTGGGGAGAAAAGCTCCAAACTAAATAGGTTACAATAGGTTGTTCTTATTAGTTGCACAAATTATACTGTTATACAAAGGTTAAAGATACAGAAAAATAATTTGCACGTAAATACTTAATAGATAATACAGACTAAAAGGAAATTTAGCATGAAAATATTGAGAAATAATATCATATTCGGAAGCAAACACTTACGAGGTATGGCTTAGAGCATTATTTGCAATTATCATAGGAATAGTAATATGTCAGAGTTAGGGGTGAATAACAAGGAGTGTTGCAGGAGGAAACAAAGGAAGGAAGGAAGATGGAATTTGCAAGAGTAAGTTATGTGGGGTGGGAGCAAGAGCATTCCCACTGGGATACAAGATGTGAATGAAGCGAGGGTGACAGAGGCCATGGATATATATATATAAAGCAATATACAGATGTATATAAATACATATATAAATATATATGTGTATGTACATGTACATATATACATATATCTACATATGTGTATATATATATATATATATATATATATATATATATATATATATATATGTATATATATATATATATATATATATATCCATATCCTTATGTGTAATTATGAGTGTTGTATATATGTTCCCAGATGTATCCCGCCATATTTATTGGATATGTGTTTATATAGATATAACAACATACTGATTTAACACTATTTTCACTAATACGTACTATACAATTGTAGAAATCAAAGCAGTTGTTCACTACTATTCAGTATGTGTACTGACAAATATATTGGAAAAAACAAGAGACTTTTTCATAGCTGTGATGGCTTAGTGGTTAACTGCTGTGACTATAATGTCCTGGGTTCAAAATCTGCTAGGACTGTTTATTTTGTTATTAGGCAGAACAAGCACTGCTGGATACAGAATGGTTAAGGCAGTTTTGAGCAGCTTTAAGCTGGTTTGCGCAGGTTTGCCAGATGGTCAGTGCTGCTAACGTATGGTTAAACAAATAGGCACTTACACCATGTAGGCTTCACTTACCAGTGCACAAATGTGCTTAGCATTTGCATTTAAGCAATGCTTACACCTGCAAGCAGAGCTCAGCCCTGGTAGCCAGTGATCATGTTCCAGTCTGATGAAATAGCATGTTAATGACATCTTTAATAAGTGTATTCAGTTCCATGTACATAACATGCTTCTATGTGCTGTTATTACAGTAGCAAGGGGTGTGAGTATACTGTCTGGGACACCTGAGTATATATGGCTAGTACAACAATATTTTCCTTTTGTATGTGTTTTATCCATGGGTAGTATCCCAGGTTATATGCAGTCACACTTGCATGTATTATATCATTACATTACTACTGTCAACAGTACTTTCCCAAGTAAGAGTATAATGCAGATTGTAGTACTGCAACCAAATACCCCTGCATGCTAAGATGGAATCTGAGTCCTGACTATCATGTTCTTGGTGTGTGAGCTGTGTGTCATTAAATATCTGCTACTGGATATTGATATGACTTGTGGATATTAGCTGTAGACCACTGTGTGTATAGGACATATTCCTGAGGGCTGCTGTCATGTAGAAATAGCATACCTATCAGTGTCGGACGTCTATCTGTTAAAACATTCATCCTAATGCATAACCATTTGGCTATCTGATATCTGTCTGTCTCCTGTACAGATCTGCAGATGTCAGGTATCCATTTTGGCTGCTTACAGGCAATCTATGCTTGACTGACACTGACATGTCTGCCCAGCTGTGTTATGAATGCCACAGCTAGGAAACCTCATGCTGTTTGCACCATATGCCATGGATAACTCAAAAGCACTACCTCAGTCAACAGAACACGCTTGGGTACAGGTCTGTAAGACAGACACTGATCATGGTCTGTAATATATGTTGCATACATGTCAATTGTAGCACCTCACTGGCCCTCTGCCAGAGGCAACCAGATGATTGGATGTTGCATTTAACTCTCACCCTGAGGATCACTCATGTGACATCAGTTGATAGATGGCCTGCTGACAAATGGCAGGTGGCATGATACCACTGTACCCACATCTCCTACTCTTCTCATTTATCCATGGACAATACCCTGGTACACACCTAGGAACACCTGCACCTATGGACCCCAGTACTGCCAAATGTGTCAGTGTGCATTACTGAGAATAATAGTGTCTGTGTGTTTGTAAACCTGTACTTGATAATACCCTGAGGGCCTTCTCATCCACTGCAGCCCCCATTGCCATAGTTAGAAATGGCTGCTGCTGTAATGGACACCCTATGAGCTACCTGGAGCTTGCAATACCAGCACAACACTGTTGTAGAAATGTGTAGATGGGCATGGGTTACCCTCTGAGTCCTGGCAAGTGTTTGTATGTGTGCAAGTGTGTATATTTGTAGGAGACAGCATTCTGAGGCCACATTCTCCTAATACAATACACCTTGCCATACAGTATAAGGGATAGTGATGTTGCTGACCATAGGGGAGCCATGACAAATCATCAACCTACTATCCCTGTGGCATGTGCAATAGATGCATATCCCTGTAGTAGCCCTCTTGAGATAGACAAGGGTTTGTATTGCAGTCCTGGTCAATGTGTGAGTGTGGGTATGTCAGAGTATTATTGTGGGTTTCAGTGAGTAAAATATCCAATGTGGGGTGTGGGTGCTGGGTATATGGTCTTTACACCATAGTACCCCAGTACATGTCCCAAGGTCCACTGTATGAGGACCACTGTCACCATCAACCATACAGGTAACTGATTACACTATCCAGCCCAATTATGCATGTGCTGTGTGCAAATTATCTGTAACAGAATGGACTCACTGACAAGGTAGTTAGCACTGATAAACCCAGGTCTCTCAGATGTGTCTATGACTGTTATGTGTTTGTCAATGTGCATATGACAGTATGTCACACTATGTGTTGTTCATAAACAACCAGTACATCTCCCATTATCATACTGTACAAGGCCTGGTGATGTTCTTCACTTAACAAGAAACCTGGGACACACCTCATCCTAAAAGCAGTGTGGTGTGTGAAATTAAGGCCACACACATTAGTAGCAATAAGTACTTAGGTAGGGGTTCTACTCTCAGTGTTGCCAAGTAAGAGAGTGTGTGTATGTGAAGGGATCTACTTCAGTTTGCAGAAAATACATGTCCCAGGTGGTCATCTGTCTGAGAACTGACTGGCAAATGCTAACATTCAAAGGTATCATCTTGTGGAAATTCATTCCATCAAAACTAGTAGTAGATGTTTAAATGCCCTCTTCCTCACTGTATAGCTGTACAGCGATACTGTTTTTGGTATATATAGTTGGGTGTGGATCTTGTGGACACAGCCAGCATCATTGGGGTTATTGTGGTGTATCCCCCTACTTAGTCAGTTGTAATATTGCACAGTTTATGTTAACAGGTTAAGTAGTTGTCAAGCACACTCTCTGCGGTTCTATACCACTCCACACCCTCCAAAGGGTAGGGCTGTTCCACCCACACCAGCACACTTATGTTTACCAAGTCAAGGATTGCACTACATTGGGGAAGGAGACATATAACCTGCCAGTACCATTGTCAATGACATTGAACTAGCAGACTGATTATTTACTGATGTGATGTTGTGCCTATTCTGTTTTGGAGGAATGACATAGTCTAAAAAGGGTTCACTGCAAAAGTACATACATTCATGTGTACAGTATTCTCTGTGTATTGCATCAACACCAAAGCCTCTGTGTGTGTGTGAGTGAGTGTGTGTGTGTGTGTGTGTGTGTGTGTGTGTGTGTGTGTGTGTGTGTGTGTGTGTGTGAGTGTGCATGTATTATACACAAACATGTGGTATGTACCACCCTGTACACTTACCATTGTCCACTGTAGAAGGGCTGCTGACATCAGCCACCATGCACTCACCTGTATACACCCCTCAGACCTATCAGCCATGTGGCACATGCAGTAACTGTTATACAGACCTGTTACTTGTGTTCAGCTGTGCCCAGGATATGGCACAGTCAAGGTGTCACCACAGTGCTATACCGCTTTTAGGAAACAACAGCAGACCAACATCCTACTGATGCATAGATACCTACAACACAAACTGAATACATTATGGAGACCAGAATCAGTCAGTGTTAATAACAGCTATAATGCTCATGGCTGGACAGCTACACATCCTGACATGTAAGCATTAAACATTAGTGCTGAAATGTCACTCAGCAATACATTGGTATACCTTAGCACATTCACTCTGTGCATCATGTGGGTTTGCCAGAGACCTAGACTGACTCATTTGGTTGACATCATGTGTGTGTGTCAGGGGGTTTCATTATTAATTGGACTGTGCAGATGTGGTATGTGTAGGTATGGGGTTGCCTAGCTTTGTTGGTGATGTGTGTGTGTGTGTGTGTGTGTGTATGCATGCCCACAGTTCTGCCATGTGGCTGCCCTATACAGGGGTTTGTTGGACAGCTGCAGACCATACAAGGCAGGGTGTGCAGTTCATTGTCTCCAGCCATGGACATGAAAACTGTTCCTGCCAGGGGTTCCACGGGCACTACCAGGTACAAGGCCAGATATGTTACTCTCCCCTGATGATGACAAATGTCCACTGGATCTGGGTCCCTCTTGGGACTGGCCAGGGCCACTTGCACGTGGCCCACTATGTTGTGGTATGGACAGCACCCCCTCTGCAGTGCTGGTGCTGGTAGTGCCAGTACAGGAGCGGCTCTGACTTGTTGCATGTCTATGTCAACCTCCACCTGTTGGTGTTGCTGACCTACGTCCACATGGCTGTAACCCTACTCCCACCATATGCTCAAGCACAGACATTGTCCAGTTGAGGATTCCCAAAATATCACCCAACTGTCTATCCAGGACCTCTGCAAAATAATGGTGGGCACCTGCAAGATCACAGATGTTGTCAATAACAGTAGAATGAGTAGCACTCTGGAGCCTCAGACCCTGTCTGGTATAACTTTCCATACATGCCTGTGCCTCCATGATGACCTGAAACATGAATCTGGTGACACCTGCTGTGGCACTTCTGCCAGGGGCATGATGACCAGCAGCCCTCCTATGAGCACCCCTGTACATCTGCATGTGTGGTACCTCGCCAGTCATCTGGCTATGGCGGCTGTGTCCAGACACACTTGGCTTAGTCACCACAGTGTCCTGTCCCATGCCACCACCTTCCAACTGTCCCTTATCTATGGCCACTGGTGTTGGGGTATGTATAGGCAATGTGACTGTGTGTGGCGATGGGGTGGATAACACTGGGATGTCATCCGATGGCACAGCTTCAGACCCTGACAACCTTGCCTGTGCCTCACCATACCTCTCATTATTGTCAGTCTGTATGGACACTAACATAATTTTGCCTGCAGGAAGGACCCTGACCCACCTTGCCACATGTGAGGGAAAAACAAGGAACCCACTTTAAGACCTGTGCGCCATTGCTTGACTGTGCACACACTCACTCACATGCAGACACACACACACACACACAGGCACACACACACACACACACACACACACGCACACACGCACACACGCACACACACACACACACACACACACACACACACACACACACACATACACACACACACACGTACAGGTGAGGTTGCACAAAGATATTACACACAGAACTCTCATTACCCAACTGTCAACATGCATGACATATGACACTCAACAGCATGCACTGCAGCTATAGTCAATCCCTGTTACCAACATTATACATCTCTGTAATGCATGAGTTGTGTTAGTAGGTGTTGCCCCTTCCCCTGGAACACACTGCACCCATGTACACAGTATTGCTGTTGACATGTTCAGCACCCTGGCATGTACTGTGCACCATACCTCACAGGTGTACATGCCATTGCTGAATGTGTATATGTGTGTCAGTTAAGTTTTCTCTGTTGTTCACAGCCCCTATGTGTTTGCCTGACACATACCTGGGATGATATGAGGACAGATGTCAATAGTGAATGCCTGATGTCTGATTTGCAAATCTCATCCTCAGCAGTGCATGTATGAGCAATAAAATACAATTATACTGACGACCTTCAAAGCTTACTGTGGTTATGAGGAGTGTACACACCCTTATTGACATGGCACCCTCTTCTCTGATATGCCATGGGACCACAATACTGCATATATTAACATTACACAAACCAGATATGTGACATACGACCTGTGCAATCAAATGCAGTATGAAACAAATGTGTTAGTTTTGCAGATGCTGATTGAGATACAAGCAATATGTGGGTGCATATGTGTGCACACCCTTAACATGATGGTTTGTTGCATCAACTGTTGTGTACTATAGCAGTCACTATTCCTGGAAGGGGTATATAAGCATGGGCCATCTGCACTTGCTAGTATTTGGTCACTCCGCCCTACAAATGTCCCCCAACTCTGCCAGATTGCAAGGTCAACTCATGTGCACAGCTCTTGGAGGTCCCACAGTACCTTCACTATTGCTGTGGAGTCAGGGTTATGTCTGCCACAATTCATGACTTTGTCTGTGTGCAGTTACAGCCATTCATAGTGAGCTTTGGATGTCTGCTTCAGTTCACTGTTGTGTTTCAAGATGACAACCCTCTCTACCCTCACTGTTTTTGCAGATGCTTGAAAACTATGGGCCACACATGAGGGTCATTTTACAATGTCCCAAATTCAGAACACCATGTGTACTGGCCTAGTCCCTGCTAATGAATGGCAAACATACAGGTGTACACTGGCACCAGCAAGGTACAAATGGGGAT
The DNA here is from genome assembly GCF_019279795.1 of Protopterus annectens. Taxonomy (NCBI): domain Eukaryota; kingdom Metazoa; phylum Chordata; order Ceratodontiformes; family Protopteridae; genus Protopterus; species Protopterus annectens. The sequence continues at coordinate 1,939,349,572 of NC_056726.1, forward strand.
GGTGAGCCTGAGGTGGAGTGAGGTGTTGCTTGTGCAGTTTATCAATACTGTCTGTAGGTTTCAGTCTTGGTCTTGGTACACCATTACACATTGCAGCACATGCCTTTGGGGGACATTTGATGTTATGAATATGCTACCTGTAGAGAGCCCTGTGTGATGTTTCCTGTGGAACAATTTCCCAGCTGATTACCCTAACCCATAGACCACACTTATGCAGAGTCCAGGCGATTGTTGACACATGTACTGCACAGCCAGTACTTGCTAGACATTCCTGCAACTCCCTCAGTATTGCCATGTGATTGTTGACACAGGTACTGCACAACTAGTACTTGCTAGACATTCCTGCAACTCCCTCAGTGTTCTGGCATGTTTCTAGGCAGCCTCCATGACCAGTTTGCAACATGTGTTGTCATCTGCCTTGGTTGGCCATCTGTTTATTTTCTACATTAAAGTTGTCCCATACTTCCTCGTCACATACATGACTGTCTGCACTGTTTGCCATGGTATATGCAATGGTGAGGTAAGGCTACATCTCCCACTCCTGAGTGCTACCTGTTGGATATGGGATCCATTCCATGGTTTGTAAGATGTGTGCAAGCCACGGCTGCCTCTGTTGCAGGAAAGTGGCAAATGTCATGGACATACGTCTTGGACAGCAGTCCATTTCTTGGTGTGAAATTGAGGACCTGTACTTGATAGAAGGTGCATACTCATAAAGATTGAATGCTGTCAGTACCTCAAAAGCTGCTTCTGAAATATGTTATTTGGAGTCTGTGCACACATGTGCTTCCTGTGTTTGTTAAGGTATATATTCCCCATATTTTTATTTATTTATTTATTTATTTTACATTTGTTTACCGGGCTAGTCTAACTGGATACATGTCTATTTTCAGTAGAGGCCCGGGGAGAAAAGCTCCTAGGTAAATACAGCTAATTTAACTAATTTCTATGAATCAAGCATATAAACAATACCAAAAAAAGCATAAAACAGACTGAATTACAGGATAATTATAACACTTCTAAGTAAATTGTCAGTATAGAATCCAATCTTAACAGTAGAATCAGTTAATATCCCAAAAAACAAAAACATTTTTTTTTTTTCTTCCTGAAGGGAAAGAAGGGGAAGATCAGAGTATAGGGTGATTAAAGAGCTAGTCAGGTTTGGAGCAATGACATAGCCAGTGAGATTTGAGATATACTTTCAGATTGTTTTTGAAACTGGACAGTGAGGGAAGTGTAGAAATATCATTTGGTAGAAGATTCCAGGCTTTCCCTACTGTATTAGAAAAAAGAGAGTCACCGGCCTTGTTGTTTGTTTTGGTAGAATTTGCTATGAGTTTATGTGAAGACCTTAGGGAATCTAGGTTCTTGTAGGGAGTGATTAGTGTGGATAGAGCAGGTGTTTTGGATGGTGTGTAAAAGGTTTTGTGAGCTATAGTTAGTTGATGGAATTTGATTAGGTTCTGTAGTTCAAGCCAGCCTAGCTGTTTTAAATTGAGGCAATGATGGGTTCGAAATGGGTTTCCTGTGGCAAATCTGGCGATGTTATTATAGGACCTTTCCAGTTTGCTGAGGTTATTTTTAGATAGTTTAGTAAAGATAGGTGAGGCATATGGAAGAGGAGATATTAGATGTGTGTGTGCTATTGTTGTACGAGCAGAGGGTAGGAGAAAAGATTTAATATGATACAGGGAGCCCGATGTTTTATTAACAGACTTTATAGTATTGTTTATATGTATATCGAAGTTTAGTTTATTGTTGATGGTGACTCCTAATAGTTTAGTGGTAGCTTCAGGGGATATAATAGTTTTGTTGATAGAAGTGACTGAGAAATCCAATGGGGGAATTTACTAGTGGGAGAGAATAGAAGGAGTTTAGTCTTTTTGGGGTTTAAGAGAAGGCATCTATGAGTAAACCATTCCTCTACTGTGTTGAAGACTTGTTGGGTAAGGTATAGGAGGTCTGAAGAGGATGAGGCTGAGCATATAAGTGTAGAATCATCTGCATATTGTATACATGAGGCTTGAGGGATGGCTAGGTGGAGGTCATTGATGAAAATGGAAAAAAGTAGAGGTCCAAGGATGGATCCTTGGGGGACACCGAGGTTGACTGGTAAATGGGTAGAGAGAGACTTGTGCCATAGTACTGCCTGCTGTCTATTGTCAAGGTAGGACTGGAACCACTTTATGGAGGATGTATCAAGTGACAGGGATTTTATTATGGTAATGAGAATTTGGTGATTCACCATGTCAAAAGCTTTAGATAAGTCAATGAATAGGGCAGAAGAGAGTCTGTTTAGACTATGGTGTTTGTTGATAGTATCTGTAAAGGAGAGAAGGGCAGTGGAGGTACTATGTGAAGGTCTAAAACCATGCTGGCAGTTAGCTAGAAGGCTATTTTGTGTTAAATGTTGAAGCAGTTGTTTGTGGATGCATTTTTCCATAATCTTAGCTAGAGGTGAGAGGAGGGCAATTGATCGATAATTGGAAAGCTCGGTAGATTGGCCACCTTTGTGGAGGGGGATAATATGGGAGATTTTCCATATAGAAGGGATATAGCTTTCTGTAATGGTTCTGTTGATCAGGATTGATATTGGGAAGGCAATGGCTTTAGCAGCTAGTTGCAGAAATTCTGCAGGTAGTTGGTCTGCTGAGGGAGAGCATGGTTTCAATTTCTGAAGGAGGGTAAGCACATATGATGTAGGGATGGGTTGAAGTTGAAAGGAAGGAGAAGAGTTTGTTTTTTTAGTAGGTAAAGAGAAGTTCTGAGGTGAGAGATGGCTAGCTAGTGTTTGTATAGTGTTAGTGAAGAATGTGTTAAAATCATTAGCTATATTTATTGAAGTTTTGTGTTCAGTATTTTGAGGGCTAGGAGTGGTTGATTGCCCTGGATGGAGTAGTTGGTTGATGCTGGACCAGAACTTTTGTGGTTTGGTTTGATTCACTTGTTGAGATAGTAGGTAGTAGTTTTTTTTTTATATTTGCTGTCCTAACATAGGATTCCATATTACACATTCATTGCTCATGTTAGGATCACATTACAGGTTGTAAGGGTTATGGAATGTGGTATTGTGAGATGTCGTTGTGTTGATCTGTAACAGTTGCCATTGTAATAGTGGTATATACACTGTTGTAGCCACTGTATAAGGGTAATGTTTCAGAAATGTTCCTACTGTAGGCCAGGCCATTTGTCCCACCATTATGTTCACCTCTGTGCACACATCTTGCAATAACAGGTTATTATATTGCTGGACTCTTACATACCCCTTCAGATATGCCACCATGGTGACCACTGTGATGCAGTGCAGTTAACAGCAACAATAATTGAACATGTACAGCATGCATTATGGGTAGGTGTGTTAAATGTGTGCATGGCAAATACCATGGCCATAACATGGCCTGTGTATTGGCAAACCTGAACAAAAAACACCACGCTCACCAGCTACAGGCTGCTGCCCCCGAGGTATATCAGCGGGACCTACATAGTTGTGCGAGAGATGTAAAGCCAGTATCCACACCTGTGGCATTGGTACAGGATGGGAGCAGCATTTCAGTACATCCACAGTACAAACCCACAATACTACAGATTATGCACATCTGTTCATTAATACACTGCAGCAAGAGACTTTATGTATTTTATCTCACATATGCGTGACAAAACTTTACAGATGTAGATGAATAAGCAACAGTGGTCTACTGATGTGCCCTGTGGCCTTACCTGCATGGTCCTCGTCCATTGTGTGGGTAGCACCCATCTCCACAATGCTATCAGCTGGTTCTTGGCTTTGCTGGTGGGCAGGTGTCCCAAAGCTGGAAAGGAGCTCCTTGGCATGTGTCAGAGGGGGCTGGATGGCATTGTCCCCCACCTGTGGCTAGCTGGTCCCTCCTAACTGCAGCAGCACGCTGATGGGTGTGGTAGATGAGGTCAGTGCAGCGATGTTGGACCTGCTCATAACTGCAGTTATGCAGGCCAACATCTTTTACCCTGTGGACGAGCTCGTTCCACAGGGCAGTCCTCTCCTGCAGATCATGGGCTGCATGGCCAAATAGGGTTTGGTGGTGCTGCACCAGGTAGTTAATGATAACATCATTTTCATGGGGGGAATACACTGGAAGGCATTCTCTAGACATGGTAGCTGAAAGACATAAAGAGGAAAAGGTCTGAGGACCTCATACTGCAAGGATATAATAGTTGTTAATTGACATCTCTGTCTCCCCCCACCATCTCTGCAACAATAATCTGAACACAAACTCAATGGGTATGTTTACAGCAAACCGACATATATCGTATTGTATGACAAATACTGAAATGTGTTTCTAGTTCTATTCCATGTTGAAACACTATCATTGGTGGCCTGTTGCAACAATGTACCTGCATGCCATTGTAAGGTTCACTATGGTTCCATATATGCATGTGTTCTGTTTGTATGCGACTGCTCCAAATCTGGTGTTTTATGTTAATGGGGATATCTATGCATGCTGCTATAACTAATCCTGGATTGTGTGGACTATTACTACCCACATATGTTCAAATACTGTGACATGATAGCATGTTTGGGAAGGCTGTTCCCAGCAGAACCACCTCTCCCACCTCATCTGGCCGTGTTACCAGGCTACATGACATCTGGGATTTACCCTGGGACCTCATCATTTGCTGGTCCTGCACTACTTTCAAGTGGAACCACCTCAGGGGATGGTGTTTGCTCCCCCTGGGAGCACACACAGACTGGATCCTGCCACCCAAAGTCAGGTCCAGCATCTGGAGCATAGGGAGTTCCACAGAGACTTGGGGGATGTGCTAAACCACCTTGCGGCCCTCAGTACACAATCACAGGGTCCGTATGCACGTCCTGCTCAGCCCCCAGCCCAAGCACCTTCAGGGCCGTGAAGGTACAGTTGTGACTGCCCATGGGTGGGGATCTTGGTCTCATTGTCTCCATATGGGGGCTCATGGGCATCCACATTCCAAACACCACTCCCCATCCAAGGTATTTACCCACCACATGTGTCATATACCACACCTGTATGCTGACTTGTCTGTCTTTCAACCCAACCTACCTCCCCAAATACAACTACTATCCTTCCCCAACATCCCACTCTCACCTTCACAAAGGGCAATGTATTCCCAACATGAATTTCACACCAGACATAACTGTCCATTTTGCACCCACTTACAACTGTATATATATGTGTGCATAGATACGTGTGATGTTTCCTCAAACATGTTGTGCAGCACAGTCATTCAACAGTAGGGAAAATGTACTGTAGGGAAAATTTATTTATATATATATATATATATATATATATATATATCTATATATATATGGGTTCCTATGAGTTCATCGAAATGTCAAATCACCGACACTCACCTCTTCGACACCAAACCATCAACTTTCATATCATCGACAATTCTGGTAAGCGATCTTTCCCCTTGCAGGACCCATGGTAGCGCTTGTTTCTCTGATACGACATAAATAACAACACTTTCAAGGTAAATTATACAGAATCACGTAAACCCTACTTGCTGTAACACAGGAACAAGCGCTACCATGGGTCCTGCAAGGGGGAAGATTGCTTACCGGAATTGTCGATGATATGAAAGTTGATGGTTTGGTGTCGAAGAGGTGAGTGTCGGTGATTTGACATTTCGATGAACTCATAGGAACCCATATATATATATATATATATATGTGTGTGTGTGTGTGTGTGTGTGTGTGTGTGTGTGTGTTTGTATATATGTAGACATACATGTAGATATATATATATATATATATATATATATATATATATATATAGATAGATATAGATATGTATATGTATATATATATATATATATATATATACATATATATATATATATATATATATATATATATATATATATATATATATATATATATATATGTGTGTGTGTGTGTGTGTGTGTGTCTGTCTGCATATCTGTAGACATACATGTATGTATGTGTATATATATATTTATATATATATATATATATATATATGGAGTGCATTCAGACATCAGGTCCACACTCTCTAAATCTCCTTCCTCCACAACTGCAATGTTCTGTCTTGCTACAAAACAGAAGTGTCACATGTGGACACGGCCTAACATTGGCGGGTATATATAAGGACAGATTGTGGGTAAGCCTATTACAACCCTATGAAGTTTGTGCATGAAAATGTTACGTTAACATGACTATCCTGAAGGTGGTGGGGTTTGAAACTCATGTGTCAATCATGACTTCATTACTTCCACCTTCAGCTATTTGCCACACTAATATACATGTCTTGAGGTACAGAACACACACTAAAATGCCTTACATCTTGTCATTCTGTGCAGATCTGCACAGTTGACAGGTATGGCCCACAAGACCAGATGCTATGTCCATAGCAGTTGTTCAGCAGGACATCATTACAGCAACAAGTCTTGATGGCACATATAAATCTTTCCACATCATCTGTCACATTATTACAGACCAAGTACTCCATTGAATTACATGCATACATTTCACATACCTGTTTTAGTATTGTGCTCTCTTCTATGTACACTTGTATATATTCCTTGTTTTATTTTATTTTGGTTTGGTTTATAGTATTTCTCTCTCTCTCTCTCTCTCTCTCTCTCTCTCTCTCTCTCTCCACTACAAGGATTGAGCTGGTTTGAATAGGTTGCAGCATGGATTTTGTAGGTGATGCTCATGATCAGGTGATGGCATCTGCACCAATCGGTGTTCACCACTTGCTAATTGCATGCAGCCAGCTGTGTAGTACTTCCAATTACCAATATCATGACAACCCACTACTATAAATGACTACATCATGTGTGCATTGTCCCTTTACCTTTCCTGTATGGAAAACATCTCGCCTGTGTGTGGGCAGCAGTGTTACAGAAAGGATGTAGCAATACCTCTTACAACAGGACTTGCAGACACAGGTCAACTACATATTTGTATAAAGTTCCAGGCCTATGGTCAGTTTGAGTATTGCTGTTATATGCATTGAATACTGCTCATTTTACAGGGTTTGTGTGTACATGCTAGTTTTGCATCGACTGCAGTCTGTCTGCATAGTTCTCAAATGTGGACCTGTCCACATGATAGCCAGAGGACTGACTGTTATGTTTTGTCTGTTCACTACACAGGTCTTGTCTCTGACATATCAGTGGCATTCTCTCTGTTGAGGGCTATCAGTACATGACAACATCCATTTGTGTTTCTGATTTCATATTCATGAGTAAGGGTATGTTGCAAGCAATCCTGTAATACCAGCAACTTTCACAGTGTAT